>NC_132814.1:580021-880021 GCF_048594095.1 Paramormyrops kingsleyae
AAATCATGACAAACTAACACAAAATGAAGATTTCATTATAACTTGACATTCTGAGTTGATTTCATGAAACCTGCGCTTCCCCTATAAGAGTTTGACCTACCATTATAGGAAAACGTGTTTTCGTGAAGAAATCATGACAAACTAACACAAGATGAAGATTTCATTATAACTTGACATTCTGAGTTGTTTTCATGAAACCTGCGCTTCCCCTATAAGAGTTCAACCTACCATTATAGGAAAACGTGTTTTCGTGAAGAAATCATGACAAACTAACACAAGATGAAGATTTCATTATAACTTGACATTCTGAGTTGTTTTCATGAAACCTGCGCTTCCCCTACAAGAGTTCAACCTACCATTATAGGAAAACGTGTTTTCGTGAAGAAATCATGACAAACTAACACAAGATGAAGATTTCATTATAACTTGACATTCTGAGTTGTTTTCATGAAACCTGCGCTTCCCCTATAAGAGTTCAACCTACCATTATAGGAAAACGTGTTTTCGTGAAGAAATCATGACAAACTAACACAAGATGAAGATTTCATTATAACTTGACATTCTGAGTTGTTTTCATGAATCCTGCGCTTCCCCTATAAGAGTTCAACCTACCATTATAGGAAAACGTGTTTTCGTGAAGAAATCATGACAAACTAACACAAGATGAAGATTTCATTATAACTTGACATTCTGAGTTTATTTCATGAAACCTGCGCTTCCCCTACAAGAGTTCAACCTACCATTATAGGAAAACGTGTTTTCGTGAAGAAATCATGACAAACTAACACAAGATGAAGATTTCATTATAACTTGACATTCTGAGTTGATTTCATGAAACCTGCGCTTCCCCTACAAGAGTTCGACCTACCATTATAGGAAAACGTGTTTTCGTGAAGAAATCATGACAAACTAACACAAGATGAAGATTTCATTATAACTTGACATTCTGAGTTGTTTTCATGAAACCTGCGCTTCCCCTACAAGAGTTCAACCTACCATTATAGGAAAACGTGTTTTCGTGAAGAAATCATGACAAACTAACACAAAATGAAGATTTCATTATAACTTGACATTCTGAGTTGTTTTCATGAAACCTGCGCTTCCCCTATAAGAGTTCAACCTACCATTATAGGAAAACGTGTTTTCGTGAAGAAATCATGACAAACTAACACAAGATGAAGATTTCATTATAACTTGACATTCTGAGTTGTTTTCATGAAACCTGCGCTTCCCCTATAAGAGTTCAACCTACCATTATAGGAAAACGTGTTTTCGTGAAGAAATCATGACAAACTAACACAAGATGAAGATTTCATTATAACTTGACATTCTGAGTTGTTTTCATGAAACCTGCGCTTCCCCTATAAGAGTTCAACCTACCATTATAGGAAAACGTGTTTTCGTGAAGAAATCATGACAAACTAACACAAGATGAAGATTTCATTATAACTTGACATTCTGAGTTGTTTTCATGAAACCTGCGCTTCCCCTATAAGAGTTCAACCTACCATTATAGGAAAACGTGTTTTCGTGAAGAAATCATGACAAACTAACACAAGATGAAGATTTCATTATAACTTGACATTCTGAGTTGTTTTCATGAAACCTGCGCTTCCCCTATAAGAGTTCAACCTACCATTATAGGAAAACGTGTTTTCGTGAAGAAATCATGACAAACTAACACAAGATGAAGATTTCATTATAACTTGACATTCTGAGTTGTTTTCATGAAACCTGCGCTTCCCCTATAAGAGTTCAACCTACCATTATAGGAAAACGTGTTTTCGTGAAGAAATCATGACAAACTAACACAAGATGAAGATTTCATTATAACTTGACATTCTGAGTTGTTTTCATGAATCCTGCGCTTCCCCTATAAGAGTTCAACCTACCATTATAGGAAAACGTGTTTTCGTGAAGAAATCATGACAAACTAACACAAGATGAAGATTTCATTATAACTTGACATTCTGAGTTTATTTCATGAAACCTGCGCTTCCCCTACAAGAGTTCAACCTACCATTATAGGAAAACGTGTTTTCGTGAAGAAATCATGACAAACTAACACAAGATGAAGATTTCATTATAACTTGACATTCTGAGTTGATTTCATGAAACCTGCGCTTCCCCTATAAGAGTTCGACCTACCATTATAGGAAAACGTGTTTTCGTGAAGAAATCATGACAAACTAACACAAAATGAAGATTTCATTATAACTTGACATTCTGAGTTGTTTTCATGAAACCTGCGCTTCCCCTACAAGAGTTCGACCTACCATTATAGGAAAACGTGTTTTCGTGAAGAAATCATGACAAACTAACACAAGATGAAGATTTCATTATAACTTGACATTCTGAGTTGTTTTCATGAAACCTGCGCTTCCCCTACAAGAGTTCGACCTACCATTATAGGAAAACGTGTTTTCGTGAAGAAATCATGACAAACTAACACAAAATGAAGATTTCATTATAACTTGACATTCTGAGTTGTTTTCATGAAACCTGCGCTTCCCCTATAAGAGTTCAACCTACCATTATAGGAAAACGTGTTTTCGTGAAGAAATCATGACAAACTAACACAAGATGAAGATTTCATTATAACTTGACATTCTGAGTTGTTTTCATGAAACCTGCGCTTCCCCTATAAGAGTTCAACCTACCATTATAGGAAAACGTGTTTTCGTGAAGAAATCATGACAAACTAACACAAGATGAAGATTTCATTATAACTTGACATTCTGAGTTGTTTTCATGAAACCTGCGCTTCCCCTATAAGAGTTCAACCTACCATTATAGGAAAACGTGTTTTCGTGAAGAAATCATGACAAACTAACACAAGATGAAGATTTCATTATAACTTGACATTCTGAGTTGTTTTCATGAAACCTGCGCTTCCCCTATAAGAGTTCAACCTACCATTATAGGAAAACGTGTTTTCGTGAAGAAATCATGACAAACTAACACAAGATGAAGATTTCATTATAACTTGACATTCTGAGTTGTTTTCATGAAACCTGCGCTTCCCCTACAAGAGTTCAACCTACCATTATAGGAAAACGTGTTTTCGTGAAGAAATCATGACAAACTAACACAAGATGAAGATTTCATTATAACTTGACATTCTGAGTTGTTTTCATGAATCCTGCGCTTCCCCTATAAGAGTTCAACCTACCATTATAGGAAAACGTGTTTTCGTGAAGAAATCATGACAAACTAACACAAGATGAAGATTTCATTATAACTTGACATTCTGAGTTGTTTTCATGAAACCTGCGCTTCCCCTATAAGAGTTCAACCTACCATTATAGGAAAACGTGTTTTCGTGAAGAAATCATGACAAACTAACACAAGATGAAGATTTCATTATAACTTGACATTCTGAGTTGTTTTCATGAAACCTGCGCTTCCCCTACAAGAGTTCAACCTACCATTATAGGAAAACGTGTTTTCGTGAAGAAATCATGACAAACTAACACAAGATGAAGATTTCATTATAACTTGACATTCTGAGTTGTTTTCATGAAACCTGCGCTTCCCCTATAAGAGTTCAACCTACCATTATAGGAAAACGTGTTTTCGTGAAGAAATCATGACAAACTAACACAAGATGAAGATTTCATTATAACTTGACATTCTGAGTTTATTTCATGAAACCTGCGCTTCCCCTACAAGAGTTCAACCTACCATTATAGGAAAACGTGTTTTCGTGAAGAAATCATGACAAACTAACACAAAATGAAGATTTCATTATAACTTGACATTCTGAGTTGATTTCATGAAACCTGCGCTTCCCCTATAAGAGTTCGACCTACCATTATAGGAAAACGTGTTTTCGTGAAGAAATCATGACAAACTAACACAAAATGAAGATTTCATTATAACTTGACATTCTGAGTTGTTTTCATGAAACCTGCGCTTCCCCTACAAGAGTTCGACCTACCATTATAGGAAAACGTGTTTTCGTGAAGAAATCATGACAAACTAACACAAGATGAAGATTTCATTATAACTTGACATTCTGAGTTGTTTTCATGAAACCTGCGCTTCCCCTACAAGAGTTCAACCTACCATTATAGGAAAACGTGTTTTCGTGAAGAAATCATGACAAACTAACACAAAATGAAGATTTCATTATAACTTGACATTCTGAGTTGTTTTCATGAAACCTGCGCTTCCCCTATAAGAGTTCAACCTACCATTATAGGAAAACGTGTTTTCGTGAAGAAATCATGACAAACTAACACAAGATGAAGATTTCATTATAACTTGACATTCTGAGTTGTTTTCATGAAACCTGCGCTTCCCCTATAAGAGTTCAACCTACCATTATAGGAAAACGTGTTTTCGTGAAGAAATCATGACAAACTAACACAAGATGAAGATTTCATTATAACTTGACATTCTGAGTTGTTTTCATGAAACCTGCGCTTCCCCTATAAGAGTTCAACCTACCATTATAGGAAAACGTGTTTTCGTGAAGAAATCATGACAAACTAACACAAGATGAAGATTTCATTATAACTTGACATTCTGAGTTGTTTTCATGAAACCTGCGCTTCCCCTATAAGAGTTCAACCTACCATTATAGGAAAACGTGTTTTCGTGAAGAAATCATGACAAACTAACACAAGATGAAGATTTCATTATAACTTGACATTCTGAGTTGTTTTCATGAAACCTGCGCTTCCCCTACAAGAGTTCAACCTACCATTATAGGAAAACGTGTTTTCGTGAAGAAATCATGACAAACTAACACAAGATGAAGATTTCATTATAACTTGACATTCTGAGTTGTTTTCATGAATCCTGCGCTTCCCCTATAAGAGTTCAACCTACCATTATAGGAAAACGTGTTTTCGTGAAGAAATCATGACAAACTAACACAAGATGAAGATTTCATTATAACTTGACATTCTGAGTTGTTTTCATGAAACCTGCGCTTCCCCTATAAGAGTTCAACCTACCATTATAGGAAAACGTGTTTTCGTGAAGAAATCATGACAAACTAACACAAGATGAAGATTTCATTATAACTTGACATTCTGAGTTGTTTTCATGAAACCTGCGCTTCCCCTACAAGAGTTCAACCTACCATTATAGGAAAACGTGTTTTCGTGAAGAAATCATGACAAACTAACACAAGATGAAGATTTCATTATAACTTGACATTCTGAGTTGTTTTCATGAAACCTGCGCTTCCCCTATAAGAGTTCAACCTACCATTATAGGAAAACGTGTTTTCGTGAAGAAATCATGACAAACTAACACAAGATGAAGATTTCATTATAACTTGACATTCTGAGTTGTTTTCATGAATCCTGCGCTTCCCCTATAAGAGTTCAACCTACCATTATAGGAAAACGTGTTTTCGTGAAGAAATCATGACAAACTAACACAAGATGAAGATTTCATTATAACTTGACATTCTGAGTTTATTTCATGAAACCTGCGCTTCCCCTACAAGAGTTCAACCTACCATTATAGGAAAACGTGTTTTCGTGAAGAAATCATGACAAACTAACACAAAATGAAGATTTCATTATAACTTGACATTCTGAGTTGATTTCATGAAACCTGCGCTTCCCCTATAAGAGTTTGACCTACCATTATAGGAAAACGTGTTTTCGTGAAGAAATCATGACAAACGAACACAAGATGAAGATTTCATTATAACTTGACATTCTGAGTTGTTTTCATGAAACCTGCGCTTCCCCTATAAGAGTTCGACCTACCATTATAGGAAAACGTGTTTTCGTGAAGAAATCATGACAAACTAACACAAGATGAAGATTTCATTATAACTTGACATTCTGAGTTGTTTTCATGAAACCTGCGCTTCCCCTACAAGAGTTCAACCTACCATTATAGGAAAACGTGTTTTCGTGAAGAAATCATGACAAACTAACACAAGATGAAGATTTCATTATAACTTGACATTCTGAGTTGTTTTCATGAAACCTGCGCTTCCCCTATAAGAGTTCAACCTACCATTATAGGAAAACGTGTTTTCGTGAAGAAATCATGACAAACTAACACAAGATGAAGATTTCATTATAACTTGACATTCTGAGTTGTTTTCATGAATCCTGCGCTTCCCCTATAAGAGTTCAACCTACCATTATAGGAAAACGTGTTTTCGTGAAGAAATCATGACAAACTAACACAAGATGAAGATTTCATTATAACTTGACATTCTGAGTTTATTTCATGAAACCTGCGCTTCCCCTACAAGAGTTCAACCTACCATTTTAGGAAAACGTGTTTTCGTGAAGAAATCATGACAAACTAACACAAGATGAAGATTTCATTATAACTTGACATTCTGAGTTGATTTCATGAAACCTGCGCTTCCCCTATAAGAGTTTGACCTACCATTATAGGAAAACGTGTTTTCGTGAAGAAATCATGACAAACTAACACAAAATGAAGATTTCATTATAACTTGACATTCTGAGTTGTTTTCATGAAACCTGCGCTTCCCCTACAAGAGTTCGACCTACCATTATAGGAAAACGTGTTTTCGTGAAGAAATCATGACAAACTAACACAAGATGAAGATTTCATTATAACTTGACATTCTGAGTTGTTTTCATGAAACCTGCGCTTCCCCTACAAGAGTTCGACCTACCATTATAGGAAAACGTGTTTTCGTGAAGAAATCATGACAAACTAACACAAGATGAAGATTTCATTATAACTTGACATTCTGAGTTGTTTTCATGAAACCTGCGCTTCCCCTATAAGAGTTCAACCTACCATTATAGGAAAACGTGTTTTCGTGAAGAAATCATGACAAACTAACACAAGATGAAGATTTCATTATAACTTGACATTCTGAGTTGTTTTCATGAATCCTGCGCTTCCCCTATAAGAGTTCAACCTACCATTATAGGAAAACGTGTTTTCGTGAAGAAATCATGACAAACTAACACAAGATGAAGATTTCATTATAACTTGACATTCTGAGTTTATTTCATGAAACCTGCGCTTCCCCTACAAGAGTTCAACCTACCATTATAGGAAAACGTGTTTTCGTGAAGAAATCATGACAAACTAACACAAAATGAAGATTTCATTATAACTTGACATTCTGAGTTGATTTCATGAAACCTGCGCTTCCCCTATAAGAGTTTGACCTACCATTATAGGAAAACGTGTTTTCGTGAAGAAATCATGACAAACGAACACAAGATGAAGATTTCATTATAACTTGACATTCTGAGTTGTTTTCATGAAACCTGCGCTTCCCCTATAAGAGTTCGACCTACCATTATAGGAAAACGTGTTTTCGTGAAGAAATCATGACAAACTAACACAAGATGAAGATTTCATTATAACTTGACATTCTGAGTTGTTTTCATGAAACCTGCGCTTCCCCTACAAGAGTTCAACCTACCATTATAGGAAAACGTGTTTTCGTGAAGAAATCATGACAAACTAACACAAGATGAAGATTTCATTATAACTTGACATTCTGAGTTGTTTTCATGAAACCTGCGCTTCCCCTATAAGAGTTCAACCTACCATTATAGGAAAACGTGTTTTCGTGAAGAAATCATGACAAACTAACACAAGATGAAGATTTCATTATAACTTGACATTCTGAGTTGTTTTCATGAATCCTGCGCTTCCCCTATAAGAGTTCAACCTACCATTATAGGAAAACGTGTTTTCGTGAAGAAATCATGACAAACTAACACAAGATGAAGATTTCATTATAACTTGACATTCTGAGTTTATTTCATGAAACCTGCGCTTCCCCTACAAGAGTTCAACCTACCATTTTAGGAAAACGTGTTTTCGTGAAGAAATCATGACAAACTAACACAAGATGAAGATTTCATTATAACTTGACATTCTGAGTTGATTTCATGAAACCTGCGCTTCCCCTATAAGAGTTTGACCTACCATTATAGGAAAACGTGTTTTCGTGAAGAAATCATGACAAACTAACACAAAATGAAGATTTCATTATAACTTGACATTCTGAGTTGTTTTCATGAAACCTGCGCTTCCCCTACAAGAGTTCGACCTACCATTATAGGAAAACGTGTTTTCGTGAAGAAATCATGACAAACTAACACAAGATGAAGATTTCATTATAACTTGACATTCTGAGTTGTTTTCATGAAACCTGCGCTTCCCCTACAAGAGTTCAACCTACCATTATAGGAAAACGTGTTTTCGTGAAGAAATCATGACAAACTAACACAAAATGAAGATTTCATTATAACTTGACATTCTGAGTTGTTTTCATGAAACCTGCGCTTCCCCTATAAGAGTTCAACCTACCATTATAGGAAAACGTGTTTTCGTGAAGAAATCATGACAAACTAACACAAGATGAAGATTTCATTATAACTTGACATTCTGAGTTGTTTTCATGAAACCTGCGCTTCCCCTATAAGAGTTCAACCTACCATTATAGGAAAACGTGTTTTCGTGAAGAAATCATGACAAACTAACACAAGATGAAGATTTCATTATAACTTGACATTCTGAGTTGTTTTCATGAAACCTGCGCTTCCCCTACAAGAGTTCAACCTACCATTATAGGAAAACGTGTTTTCGTGAAGAAATCATGACAAACTAACACAAGATGAAGATTTCATTATAACTTGACATTCTGAGTTGTTTTCATGAAACCTGCGCTTCCCCTATAAGAGTTCAACCTACCATTATAGGAAAACGTGTTTTCGTGAAGAAATCATGACAAACTAACACAAGATGAAGATTTCATTATAACTTGACATTCTGAGTTGTTTTCATGAATCCTGCGCTTCCCCTATAAGAGTTCAACCTACCATTATAGGAAAACGTGTTTTCGTGAAGAAATCATGACAAACTAACACAAGATGAAGATTTCATTATAACTTGACATTCTGAGTTTATTTCATGAAACCTGCGCTTCCCCTACAAGAGTTCAACCTACCATTATAGGAAAACGTGTTTTCGTGAAGAAATCATGACAAACTAACACAAAATGAAGATTTCATTATAACTTGACATTCTGAGTTGATTTCATGAAACCTGCGCTTCCCCTATAAGAGTTTGACCTACCATTATAGGAAAACGTGTTTTCGTGAAGAAATCATGACAAACTAACACAAATTGAAGATTTCATTATAACTTGACATTCTGAGTTGTTTTCATGAAACCTGCGCTTCCCCTACAAGAGTTCAACCTACCATTATAGGAAAACGTGTTTTCGTGAAGAAATCATGACAAACTAACACAAAATGAAGATTTCATTATAACTTGACATTCTGAGTTGTTTTCATGAAACCTGCGCTTCCCCTATAAGAGTTCAACCTACCATTATAGGAAAACGTGTTTTCGTGAAGAAATCATGACAAACTAACACAAGATGAAGATTTCATTATAACTTGACATTCTGAGTTCATTTCAGGAAACCTGCGCTTCCCCTATAAGAGTTCGACGTAACATTATAGGAAAACGTGTTTTCGTGAAGAAATCATGACAAACTAACACAAAATGAAGATTTCATTATAACTTGACATTCTGAGTTGTTTTCATGAAACCTGCGCTTCCCCTATAAGAGTTCAACCTACCATTATAGGAAAACGTGTTTTCGTGAAGAAATCATGACAAACTAACACAAGATGAAGATTTCATTATAACTTGACATTCTGAGTTGTTTTCATGAATCCTGCGCTTCCCCTATAAGAGTTCAACCTACCATTATAGGAAAACGTGTTTTCGTGAAGAAATCATGACAAACTAACACAAGATGAAGATTTCATTATAACTTGACATTCTGAGTTTATTTCATGAAACCTGCGCTTCCCCTACAAGAGTTCAACCTACCATTTTAGGAAAACGTGTTTTCGTGAAGAAATCATGACAAACTAACACAAGATGAAGATTTCATTATAACTTGACATTCTGAGTTGATTTCATGAAACCTGCGCTTCCCCTATAAGAGTTTGACCTACCATTATAGGAAAACGTGTTTTCGTGAAGAAATCATGACAAACTAACACAAAATGAAGATTTCATTATAACTTGACATTCTGAGTTGTTTTCATGAAACCTGCGCTTCCCCTACAAGAGTTCGACCTACCATTATAGGAAAACGTGTTTTCGTGAAGAAATCATGACAAACTAACACAAGATGAAGATTTCATTATAACTTGACATTCTGAGTTGTTTTCATGAAACCTGCGCTTCCCCTACAAGAGTTCAACCTACCATTATAGGAAAACGTGTTTTCGTGAAGAAATCATGACAAACTAACACAAGATGAAGATTTCATTATAACTTGACATTCTGAGTTGTTTTCATGAAACCTGCGCTTCCCCTATAAGAGTTCAACCTACCATTATAGGAAAACGTGTTTTCGTGAAGAAATCATGACAAACTAACACAAGATGAAGATTTCATTATAACTTGACATTCTGAGTTGTTTTCATGAAACCTGCGCTTCCCCTATAAGAGTTCAACCTACCATTATAGGAAAACGTGTTTTCGTGAAGAAATCATGACAAACTAACACAAGATGAAGATTTCATTATAACTTGACATTCTGAGTTGTTTTCATGAAACCTGCGCTTCCCCTACAAGAGTTCAACCTACCATTATAGGAAAACGTGTTTTCGTGAAGAAATCATGACAAACTAACACAAGATGAAGATTTCATTATAACTTGACATTCTGAGTTGTTTTCATGAAACCTGCGCTTCCCCTATAAGAGTTCAACCTACCATTATAGGAAAACGTGTTTTCGTGAAGAAATCATGACAAACTAACACAAGATGAAGATTTCATTATAACTTGACATTCTGAGTTGTTTTCATGAATCCTGCGCTTCCCCTATAAGAGTTCAACCTACCATTATAGGAAAACGTGTTTTCGTGAAGAAATCATGACAAACTAACACAAGATGAAGATTTCATTATAACTTGACATTCTGAGTTTATTTCATGAAACCTGCGCTTCCCCTACAAGAGTTCAACCTACCATTATAGGAAAACGTGTTTTCGTGAAGAAATCATGACAAACTAACACAAAATGAAGATTTCATTATAACTTGACATTCTGAGTTGATTTCATGAAACCTGCGCTTCCCCTATAAGAGTTCGACCTACCATTATAGGAAAACGTGTTTTCGTGAAGAAATCATGACAAACTAACACAAATTGAAGATTTCATTATAACTTGACATTCTGAGTTGTTTTCATGAAACCTGCGCTTCCCCTACAAGAGTTCAACCTACCATTATAGGAAAACGTGTTTTCGTGAAGAAATCATGACAAACTAACACAAAATGAAGATTTCATTATAACTTGACATTCTGAGTTGTTTTCATGAAACCTGCGCTTCCCCTATAAGAGTTCAACCTACCATTATAGGAAAACGTGTTTTCGTGAAGAAATCATGACAAACTAACACAAGATGAAGATTTCATTATAACTTGACATTCTGAGTTGTTTTCATGAAACCTGCGCTTCCCCTACAAGAGTTCGACCTACCATTATATGAAAACGTGTTTTCGTGAAGAAATCATGACAAACTAACACAAAATGAAGATTTCATTATAACTTGACATTCTGAGTTGTTTTCATGAAACCTGCGCTTCCCCTATAAGAGTTCAACCTACCATTATAGGAAAACGTGTTTTCGTGAAGAAATCATGACAAACTAACACAAGATGAAGATTTCATTATAACTTGACATTCTGAGTTGTTTTCATGAAACCTGCGCTTCCCCTATAAGAGTTCGACGTAACATTATAGGAAAACGTGTTTTCGTGAAGAAATCATGACAAACTAACACAAGATGAAGATTTCATTATAACTTGACATTCTGAGTTGTTTTCATGAAACCTGCGCTTCCCCTATAAGAGTTCAACCTACCATTATAGGAAAACGTGTTTTCGTGAAGAAATCATGACAAACTAACACAAGATGAAGATTTCATTATAACTTGACATTCTGAGTTGATTTCATGAAACCTGCGCTTCCCCTATAAGAGTTTGACCTACCATTATAGGAAAACGTGTTTTCGTGAAAAAATCATGACAAACTAACACAAAATGAAGATTTCATTATAACTTGACATTCTGAGTTCATTTCATGAAACCTGCGCTTCCCCTATAAGAGTTCGACGTAACATTATAGGAAAACGTGTTTTCGTGAAGAAATCATGACAAACTAACACAAAATGAAGATTTCATTATAACTTGACATTCTGAGTTGTTTTCATGAAACCTGCGCTTCCCCTACAAGAGTTCGACCTACCATTATATGAAAACGTGTTTTCGTGAAGAAATCATGACAAACTAACACAAAATGAAGATTTCATTATAACTTGACATTCTGAGTTGTTTTCATGAAACCTGCGCTTCCCCTATAAGAGTTCAACCTACCATTATAGGAAAACGTGTTTTCGTGAAGAAATCATGACAAACTAACACAAGATGAAGATTTCATTATAACTTGACATTCTGAGTTGTTTTCATGAAACCTGCGCTTCCCCTATAAGAGTTCGACGTAACATTATAGGAAAACGTGTTTTCGTGAAGAAATCATGACAAACTAACACAAGATGAAGATTTCATTATAACTTGACATTCTGAGTTGTTTTCATGAAACCTGCGCTTCCCCTATAAGAGTTCAACCTACCATTATAGGAAAACGTGTTTTCGTGAAGAAATCATGACAAACTAACACAAGATGAAGATTTCATTATAACTTGACATTCTGAGTTGTTTTCATGAAACCTGCGCTTCCCCTATAAGAGTTCAACCTACCATTATAGGAAAACGTGTTTTCGTGAAGAAATCATGACAAACTAACACAAGATGAAGATTTCATTATAACTTGACATTCTGAGTTGTTTTCATGAAACCTGCGCTTCCACTATAAGAGTTCAACCTACCATTATAGGAAAACGTGTTTTCGTGAAGAAATCATGACAAACTAACACAAGATGAAGATTTCATTATAACTTGACATTCTGAGTTGTTTTCATGAAACCTGCGCTTCCCCTATAAGAGTTCGACGTAACATTATAGGAAAACGTGTTTTCGTGAAGAAATCATGACAAACTAACACAAAATGAAGATTTCATTATAACTTGACATTCTGAGTTGTTTTCATGAAACCTGCGCTTCCCCTATAAGAGTTCAACCTACCATTATAGGAAAACGTGTTTTCGTGAAGAAATCATGACAAACTAACACAAGATGAAGATTTCATTATAACTTGACATTCTGAGTTGTTTTCATGAAACCTGCGCTTCCCCTATAAGAGTTCGACGTAACATTATAGGAAAACGTGTTTTCGTGAAGAAATCATGACAAACTAACACAAAATGAAGATTTCATTATAACTTGACATTCTGAGTTGTTTTCATGAAACCTGCGCTTCCCCTATAAGAGTTCAACCTACCATTATAGGAAAACGTGTTTTCGTGAAGAAATCATGACAAACTAACACAAGATGAAGATTTCATTATAACTTGACATTCTGAGTTGTTTTCATGAAACCTGCGCTTCCCCTATAAGAGTTCAACCTACCATTATAGGAAAACGTGTTTTCGTGAAGAAATCATGACAAACTAACACAAGATGAAGATTTCATTATAACTTGACATTCTGAGTTGTTTTCATGAAACCTGCGCTTCCCCTATAAGAGTTCAACCTACCATTATAGGAAAACGTGTTTTCGTGAAGAAATCATGACAAACTAACACAAGATGAAGATTTCATTATAACTTGACATTCTGAGTTGTTTTCATGAAACCTGCGCTTCCCCTACAAGAGTTCAACCTACCATTATAGGAAAACGTGTTTTCGTGAAGAAATCATGACAAACTAACACAAGATGAAGATTTCATTATAACTTGACATTCTGAGTTGATTTCATGAAACCTGCGCTTCCCCTATAAGAGTTCGACCTACCATTATAGGAAAACGTGTTTTCGTGAAGAAATCATGACAAACTAACACAAAATGAAGATTTCATTATAACTTGACATTCTGAGTTGTTTTCATGAAACCTGCGCTTCCCCTAGAAGAGTTCAACCTACCATTATAGGAAAACGTGTTTTCGTGAAGAAATCATGACAAACTAACACAAAATGAAGATTTCATTATAACTTGACATTCTGAGTTGTTTTCAGGAAACCTGCGCTTCCCCTATAAGAGTTCAACCTACCATTATAGGAAAACGTGTTTTCGTGAAAAAATCATGACAAACTAACACAAGATGAAGATTTCATTATAACTTGACATTCTGAGTTGTTTTCATGAAACCTGCGCTTCCCCTATAAGAGTTCGACGTAACATTATAGGAAAACGTGTTTTCGTGAAGAAATCATGACAAACTAACACAAAATGAAGATTTCATTATAACTTGACATTCTGAGTTGTTTTCATGAAACCTGCGCTTCCCCTATAAGAGTTCAACCTACCATTATATGAAAACGTGTTTTCGTGAAGAAATCATGACAAACTAACACAAAATGAAGATTTCATTATAATTTGACATTCTGAGTTGTTTTCATGAAACCTGCGCTTCCCCTATAAGAGTTCAACCTACCATTATAGGAAAACGTGTTTTCGTGAAGAAATCATGACAAACTAACACAAGATGAAGATTTCATTATAACTTGACATTCTGAGTTGTTTTCATGAAACCTGCGCTTCCCCTATAAGAGTTCGACGTAACATTATAGGAAAACGTGTTTTCGTGAAGAAATCATGACAAACTAACACAAGATGAAGATTTCATTATAACTTGACATTCTGAGTTGTTTTCATGAAACCTGCGCTTCCCCTATAAGAGTTCAACCTACCATTATAGGAAAACGTGTTTTCGTGAAGAAATCATGACAAACTAACACAAGATGAAGATTTCATTATAACTTGACATTCTGAGTTGATTTCATGAAACCTGCGCTTCCCCTATAAGAGTTTGACCTACCATTATAGGAAAACGTGTTTTCGTGAAAAAATCATGACAAACTAACACAAAATGAAGATTTCATTATAACTTGACATTCTGAGTTCATTTCATGAAACCTGCGCTTCCCCTATAAGAGTTCGACGTAACATTATAGGAAAACGTGTTTTCGTGAAGAAATCATGACAAACTAACACAAAATGAAGATTTCATTATAACTTGACATTCTGAGTTGTTTTCATGAAACCTGCGCTTCCCCTATAAGAGTTCAACCTACCATTATAGGAAAACGTGTTTTCGTGAAGAAATCATGACAAACTAACACAAGATGAAGATTTCATTATAACTTGACATTCTGAGTTGTTTTCATGAAACCTGCGCTTCCCCTACAAGAGTTCAACCTACCATTATAGGAAAACGTGTTTTCGTGAAGAAATCATGACAAACTAACACAAGATGAAGATTTCATTATAACTTGACATTCTGAGTTGATTTCATGAAACCTGCGCTTCCCCTATAAGAGTTTGACCTACCATTATAGGAAAACGTGTTTTCGTGAAGAAATCATGACAAACTAACACAAAATGAAGATTTCATTATAACTTGACATTCTGAGTTGTTTTCATGAAACCTGCGCTTCCCCTACAAGAGTTCGACCTACCATTATATGAAAACGTGTTTTCGTGAAGAAATCATGACAAACTAACACAAAATGAAGATTTCATTATAACTTGACATTCTGAGTTGTTTTCATGAAACCTGCGCTTCCCCTATAAGAGTTCAACCTACCATTATAGGAAAACGTGTTTTCGTGAAGAAATCATGACAAACTAACACAAGATGAAGATTTCATTATAACTTGACATTCTGAGTTGTTTTCATGAAACCTGCGCTTCCCCTATAAGAGTTCGACGTAACATTATAGGAAAACGTGTTTTCGTGAAGAAATCATGACAAACTAACACAAGATGAAGATTTCATTATAACTTGACATTCTGAGTTGTTTTCATGAAACCTGCGCTTCCCCTATAAGAGTTCAACCTACCATTATAGGAAAACGTGTTTTCGTGAAGAAATCATGACAAACTAACACAAGATGAAGATTTCATTATAACTTGACATTCTGAGTTGATTTCATGAAACCTGCGCTTCCCCTATAAGAGTTTGACCTACCATTATAGGAAAACGTGTTTTCGTGAAAAAATCATGACAAACTAACACAAAATGAAGATTTCATTATAACTTGACATTCTGAGTTCATTTCATGAAACCTGCGCTTCCCCTATAAGAGTTCGACGTAACATTATAGGAAAACGTGTTTTCGTGAAGAAATCATGACAAACTAACACAAAATGAAGATTTCATTATAACTTGACATTCTGAGTTGTTTTCATGAAACCTGCGCTTCCCCTATAAGAGTTCGACGTAACATTATAGGAAAACGTGTTTTCGTGAAGAAATCATGACAAACTAACACAAGATGAAGATTTCATTATAACTTGACATTCTGAGTTGTTTTCATGAAACCTGCGCTTCCCCTATAAGAGTTCAACCTACCATTATAGGAAAACGTGTTTTCGTGAAGAAATCATGACAAACTAACACAAGATGAAGATTTCATTATAACTTGACATTCTGAGTTGATTTCATGAAACCTGCGCTTCCCCTATAAGAGTTTGACCTACCATTATAGGAAAACGTGTTTTCGTGAAAAAATCATGACAAACTAACACAAAATGAAGATTTCATTATAACTTGACATTCTGAGTTCATTTCATGAAACCTGCGCTTCCCCTATAAGAGTTCGACGTAACATTATAGGAAAACGTGTTTTCGTGAAGAAATCATGACAAACTAACACAAATTGAAGATTTCATTATAACTTGACATTCTGAGTTGTTTTCATGAAACCTGCGCTTCCCCTACAAGAGTTCAACCTACCATTATAGGAAAACGTGTTTTCGTGAAGAAATCATGACAAACTAACACAAAATGAAGATTTCATTATAACTTGACATTCTGAGTTGTTTTCATGAAACCTGCGCTTCCCCTATAAGAGTTCAACCTACCATTATAGGAAAACGTGTTTTCGTGAAGAAATCATGACAAACTAACACAAGATGAAGATTTCATTATAACTTGACATTCTGAGTTCATTTCAGGAAACCTGCGCTTCCCCTATAAGAGTTCGACGTAACATTATAGGAAAACGTGTTTTCGTGAAGAAATCATGACAAACTAACACAAAATGAAGATTTCATTATAACTTGACATTCTGAGTTGTTTTCATGAAACCTGCGCTTCCCCTATAAGAGTTCAACCTACCATTATAGGAAAACGTGTTTTCGTGAAGAAATCATGACAAACTAACACAAGATGAAGATTTCATTATAACTTGACATTCTGAGTTGTTTTCATGAATCCTGCGCTTCCCCTATAAGAGTTCAACCTACCATTATAGGAAAACGTGTTTTCGTGAAGAAATCATGACAAACTAACACAAGATGAAGATTTCATTATAACTTGACATTCTGAGTTTATTTCATGAAACCTGCGCTTCCCCTACAAGAGTTCAACCTACCATTTTAGGAAAACGTGTTTTCGTGAAGAAATCATGACAAACTAACACAAGATGAAGATTTCATTATAACTTGACATTCTGAGTTGATTTCATGAAACCTGCGCTTCCCCTATAAGAGTTTGACCTACCATTATAGGAAAACGTGTTTTCGTGAAGAAATCATGACAAACTAACACAAAATGAAGATTTCATTATAACTTGACATTCTGAGTTGTTTTCATGAAACCTGCGCTTCCCCTACAAGAGTTCGACCTACCATTATAGGAAAACGTGTTTTCGTGAAGAAATCATGACAAACTAACACAAGATGAAGATTTCATTATAACTTGACATTCTGAGTTGTTTTCATGAAACCTGCGCTTCCCCTACAAGAGTTCAACCTACCATTATAGGAAAACGTGTTTTCGTGAAGAAATCATGACAAACTAACACAAGATGAAGATTTCATTATAACTTGACATTCTGAGTTGTTTTCATGAAACCTGCGCTTCCCCTATAAGAGTTCAACCTACCATTATAGGAAAACGTGTTTTCGTGAAGAAATCATGACAAACTAACACAAGATGAAGATTTCATTATAACTTGACATTCTGAGTTGTTTTCATGAAACCTGCGCTTCCCCTATAAGAGTTCAACCTACCATTATAGGAAAACGTGTTTTCGTGAAGAAATCATGACAAACTAACACAAGATGAAGATTTCATTATAACTTGACATTCTGAGTTGTTTTCATGAAACCTGCGCTTCCCCTACAAGAGTTCAACCTACCATTATAGGAAAACGTGTTTTCGTGAAGAAATCATGACAAACTAACACAAGATGAAGATTTCATTATAACTTGACATTCTGAGTTGTTTTCATGAAACCTGCGCTTCCCCTATAAGAGTTCAACCTACCATTATAGGAAAACGTGTTTTCGTGAAGAAATCATGACAAACTAACACAAGATGAAGATTTCATTATAACTTGACATTCTGAGTTGTTTTCATGAATCCTGCGCTTCCCCTATAAGAGTTCAACCTACCATTATAGGAAAACGTGTTTTCGTGAAGAAATCATGACAAACTAACACAAGATGAAGATTTCATTATAACTTGACATTCTGAGTTTATTTCATGAAACCTGCGCTTCCCCTACAAGAGTTCAACCTACCATTATAGGAAAACGTGTTTTCGTGAAGAAATCATGACAAACTAACACAAAATGAAGATTTCATTATAACTTGACATTCTGAGTTGATTTCATGAAACCTGCGCTTCCCCTATAAGAGTTTGACCTACCATTATAGGAAAACGTGTTTTCGTGAAGAAATCATGACAAACTAACACAAATTGAAGATTTCATTATAACTTGACATTCTGAGTTGTTTTCATGAAACCTGCGCTTCCCCTACAAGAGTTCAACCTACCATTATAGGAAAACGTGTTTTCGTGAAGAAATCATGACAAACTAACACAAAATGAAGATTTCATTATAACTTGACATTCTGAGTTGTTTTCATGAAACCTGCGCTTCCCCTATAAGAGTTCAACCTACCATTATAGGAAAACGTGTTTTCGTGAAGAAATCATGACAAACTAACACAAGATGAAGATTTCATTATAACTTGACATTCTGAGTTGTTTTCATGAAACCTGCGCTTCCCCTACAAGAGTTCGACCTACCATTATATGAAAACGTGTTTTCGTGAAGAAATCATGACAAACTAACACAAAATGAAGATTTCATTATAACTTGACATTCTGAGTTGTTTTCATGAAACCTGCGCTTCCCCTATAAGAGTTCAACCTACCATTATAGGAAAACGTGTTTTCGTGAAGAAATCATGACAAACTAACACAAGATGAAGATTTCATTATAACTTGACATTCTGAGTTGTTTTCATGAAACCTGCGCTTCCCCTATAAGAGTTCGACGTAACATTATAGGAAAACGTGTTTTCGTGAAGAAATCATGACAAACTAACACAAGATGAAGATTTCATTATAACTTGACATTCTGAGTTGTTTTCATGAAACCTGCGCTTCCCCTATAAGAGTTCAACCTACCATTATAGGAAAACGTGTTTTCGTGAAGAAATCATGACAAACTAACACAAGATGAAGATTTCATTATAACTTGACATTCTGAGTTGATTTCATGAAACCTGCGCTTCCCCTATAAGAGTTTGACCTACCATTATAGGAAAACGTGTTTTCGTGAAAAAATCATGACAAACTAACACAAAATGAAGATTTCATTATAACTTGACATTCTGAGTTCATTTCATGAAACCTGCGCTTCCCCTATAAGAGTTCGACGTAACATTATAGGAAAACGTGTTTTCGTGAAGAAATCATGACAAACTAACACAAAATGAAGATTTCATTATAACTTGACATTCTGAGTTGTTTTCATGAAACCTGCGCTTCCCCTACAAGAGTTCGACCTACCATTATATGAAAACGTGTTTTCGTGAAGAAATCATGACAAACTAACACAAAATGAAGATTTCATTATAACTTGACATTCTGAGTTGTTTTCATGAAACCTGCGCTTCCCCTATAAGAGTTCAACCTACCATTATAGGAAAACGTGTTTTCGTGAAGAAATCATGACAAACTAACACAAGATGAAGATTTCATTATAACTTGACATTCTGAGTTGTTTTCATGAAACCTGCGCTTCCCCTATAAGAGTTCGACGTAACATTATAGGAAAACGTGTTTTCGTGAAGAAATCATGACAAACTAACACAAGATGAAGATTTCATTATAACTTGACATTCTGAGTTGTTTTCATGAAACCTGCGCTTCCCCTATAAGAGTTCAACCTACCATTATAGGAAAACGTGTTTTCGTGAAGAAATCATGACAAACTAACACAAGATGAAGATTTCATTATAACTTGACATTCTGAGTTGTTTTCATGAAACCTGCGCTTCCCCTATAAGAGTTCAACCTACCATTATAGGAAAACGTGTTTTCGTGAAGAAATCATGACAAACTAACACAAGATGAAGATTTCATTATAACTTGACATTCTGAGTTGTTTTCATGAAACCTGCGCTTCCACTATAAGAGTTCAACCTACCATTATAGGAAAACGTGTTTTCGTGAAGAAATCATGACAAACTAACACAAGATGAAGATTTCATTATAACTTGACATTCTGAGTTGTTTTCATGAAACCTGCGCTTCCCCTATAAGAGTTCGACGTAACATTATAGGAAAACGTGTTTTCGTGAAGAAATCATGACAAACTAACACAAAATGAAGATTTCATTATAACTTGACATTCTGAGTTGTTTTCATGAAACCTGCGCTTCCCCTATAAGAGTTCAACCTACCATTATAGGAAAACGTGTTTTCGTGAAGAAATCATGACAAACTAACACAAGATGAAGATTTCATTATAACTTGACATTCTGAGTTGTTTTCATGAAACCTGCGCTTCCCCTATAAGAGTTCGACGTAACATTATAGGAAAACGTGTTTTCGTGAAGAAATCATGACAAACTAACACAAAATGAAGATTTCATTATAACTTGACATTCTGAGTTGTTTTCATGAAACCTGCGCTTCCCCTATAAGAGTTCAACCTACCATTATAGGAAAACGTGTTTTCGTGAAGAAATCATGACAAACTAACACAAGATGAAGATTTCATTATAACTTGACATTCTGAGTTGTTTTCATGAAACCTGCGCTTCCCCTATAAGAGTTCAACCTACCATTATAGGAAAACGTGTTTTCGTGAAGAAATCATGACAAACTAACACAAGATGAAGATTTCATTATAACTTGACATTCTGAGTTGTTTTCATGAAACCTGCGCTTCCCCTATAAGAGTTCAACCTACCATTATAGGAAAACGTGTTTTCGTGAAGAAATCATGACAAACTAACACAAGATGAAGATTTCATTATAACTTGACATTCTGAGTTGTTTTCATGAAACCTGCGCTTCCCCTACAAGAGTTCAACCTACCATTATAGGAAAACGTGTTTTCGTGAAGAAATCATGACAAACTAACACAAGATGAAGATTTCATTATAACTTGACATTCTGAGTTGATTTCATGAAACCTGCGCTTCCCCTATAAGAGTTTGACCTACCATTATAGGAAAACGTGTTTTCGTGAAGAAATCATGACAAACTAACACAAAATGAAGATTTCATTATAACTTGACATTCTGAGTTGTTTTCATGAAACCTGCGCTTCCCCTAGAAGAGTTCAACCTACCATTATAGGAAAACGTGTTTTCGTGAAGAAATCATGACAAACTAACACAAAATGAAGATTTCATTATAACTTGACATTCTGAGTTGTTTTCAGGAAACCTGCGCTTCCCCTATAAGAGTTCAACCTACCATTATAGGAAAACGTGTTTTCGTGAAAAAATCATGACAAACTAACACAAGATGAAGATTTCATTATAACTTGACATTCTGAGTTGTTTTCATGAAACCTGCGCTTCCCCTATAAGAGTTCGACGTAACATTATAGGAAAACGTGTTTTCGTGAAGAAATCATGACAAACTAACACAAAATGAAGATTTCATTATAACTTGACATTCTGAGTTGTTTTCATGAAACCTGCGCTTCCCCTATAAGAGTTCAACCTACCATTATATGAAAACGTGTTTTCGTGAAGAAATCATGACAAACTAACACAAAATGAAGATTTCATTATAATTTGACATTCTGAGTTGTTTTCATGAAACCTGCGCTTCCCCTATAAGAGTTCAACCTACCATTATAGGAAAACGTGTTTTCGTGAAGAAATCATGACAAACTAACACAAAATGAAGATTTCATTATAACTTGACATTCTGAGTTGTTTTCATGAAACCTGCGCTTCCCCTAGAAGAGTTCAACCTACCATTATAGGAAAACGTGTTTTCGTGAAGAAATCATGACAAACTAACACAAAATGAAGATTTCATTATAACTTGACATTCTGAGTTGTTTTCAGGAAACCTGCGCTTCCCCTATAAGAGTTCAACCTACCATTATAGGAAAACGTGTTTTCGTGAAAAAATCATGACAAACTAACACAAGATGAAGATTTCATTATAACTTGACATTCTGAGTTGTTTTCATGAAACCTGCGCTTCCCCTATAAGAGTTCGACGTAACATTATAGGAAAACGTGTTTTCGTGAAGAAATCATGACAAACTAACACAAAATGAAGATTTCATTATAACTTGACATTCTGAGTTGTTTTCATGAAACCTGCGCTTCCCCTATAAGAGTTCAACCTACCATTATATGAAAACGTGTTTTCGTGAAGAAATCATGACAAACTAACACAAAATGAAGATTTCATTATAATTTGACATTCTGAGTTGTTTTCATGAAACCTGCGCTTCCCCTATAAGAGTTCAACCTACCATTATAGGAAAACGTGTTTTCGTGAAGAAATCATGACAAACTAACACAAGATGAAGATTTCATTATAACTTGACATTCTGAGTTGTTTTCATGAAACCTGCGCTTCCCCTATAAGAGTTCGACGTAACATTATAGGAAAACGTGTTTTCGTGAAGAAATCATGACAAACTAACACAAGATGAAGATTTCATTATAACTTGACATTCTGAGTTGTTTTCATGAAACCTGCGCTTCCCCTATAAGAGTTCAACCTACCATTATAGGAAAACGTGTTTTCGTGAAGAAATCATGACAAACTAACACAAGATGAAGATTTCATTATAACTTGACATTCTGAGTTGATTTCATGAAACCTGCGCTTCCCCTATAAGAGTTTGACCTACCATTATAGGAAAACGTGTTTTCGTGAAAAAATCATGACAAACTAACACAAAATGAAGATTTCATTATAACTTGACATTCTGAGTTCATTTCATGAAACCTGCGCTTCCCCTATAAGAGTTCGACGTAACATTATAGGAAAACGTGTTTTCGTGAAGAAATCATGACAAACTAACACAAAATGAAGATTTCATTATAACTTGACATTCTGAGTTGTTTTCATGAAACCTGCGCTTCCCCTATAAGAGTTCAACCTACCATTATAGGAAAACGTGTTTTCGTGAAGAAATCATGACAAACTAACACAAGATGAAGATTTCATTATAACTTGACATTCTGAGTTGTTTTCATGAAACCTGCGCTTCCCCTACAAGAGTTCAACCTACCATTATAGGAAAACGTGTTTTCGTGAAGAAATCATGACAAACTAACACAAGATGAAGATTTCATTATAACTTGACATTCTGAGTTGATTTCATGAAACCTGCGCTTCCCCTATAAGAGTTTGACCTACCATTATAGGAAAACGTGTTTTCGTGAAGAAATCATGACAAACTAACACAAAATGAAGATTTCATTATAACTTGACATTCTGAGTTGTTTTCATGAAACCTGCGCTTCCCCTACAAGAGTTCGACCTACCATTATATGAAAACGTGTTTTCGTGAAGAAATCATGACAAACTAACACAAAATGAAGATTTCATTATAACTTGACATTCTGAGTTGTTTTCATGAAACCTGCGCTTCCCCTATAAGAGTTCAACCTACCATTATAGGAAAACGTGTTTTCGTGAAGAAATCATGACAAACTAACACAAGATGAAGATTTCATTATAACTTGACATTCTGAGTTGTTTTCATGAAACCTGCGCTTCCCCTATAAGAGTTCGACGTAACATTATAGGAAAACGTGTTTTCGTGAAGAAATCATGACAAACTAACACAAGATGAAGATTTCATTATAACTTGACATTCTGAGTTGTTTTCATGAAACCTGCGCTTCCCCTATAAGAGTTCAACCTACCATTATAGGAAAACGTGTTTTCGTGAAGAAATCATGACAAACTAACACAAGATGAAGATTTCATTATAACTTGACATTCTGAGTTGATTTCATGAAACCTGCGCTTCCCCTATAAGAGTTTGACCTACCATTATAGGAAAACGTGTTTTCGTGAAAAAATCATGACAAACTAACACAAAATGAAGATTTCATTATAACTTGACATTCTGAGTTCATTTCATGAAACCTGCGCTTCCCCTATAAGAGTTCGACGTAACATTATAGGAAAACGTGTTTTCGTGAAGAAATCATGACAAACTAACACAAAATGAAGATTTCATTATAACTTGACATTCTGAGTTGTTTTCATGAAACCTGCGCTTCCCCTATAAGAGTTCAACCCATGACAAACTAACACAAAATGAAGATTTCATTATAACTTGACATTCTGAGTTGTTTTCATGAAACCTGCGCTTCCCCTATAAGAGTTCAACCTACCATTATAGGAAAACGTGTTTTCGTGAAGAAATCATGACAAACTAACACAAGATGAAGATTTCATTATAACTTGACATTCTGAGTTGTTTTCATGAAACCTGCGCTTCCACTATAAGAGTTCAACCTACCATTATAGGAAAACGTGTTTTCGTGAAGAAATCATGACAAACTAACACAAGATGAAGATTTCATTATAACTTGACATTCTGAGTTGTTTTCATGAAACCTGCGCTTCCCCTATAAGAGTTCGACGTAACATTATAGGAAAACGTGTTTTCGTGAAGAAATCATGACAAACTAACACAAAATGAAGATTTCATTATAACTTGACATTCTGAGTTGTTTTCATGAAACCTGCGCTTCCCCTATAAGAGTTCAACCTACCATTATAGGAAAACGTGTTTTCGTGAAGAAATCATGACAAACTAACACAAGATGAAGATTTCATTATAACTTGACATTCTGAGTTGTTTTCATGAAACCTGCGCTTCCCCTATAAGAGTTCGACGTAACATTATAGGAAAACGTGTTTTCGTGAAGAAATCATGACAAACTAACACAAAATGAAGATTTCATTATAACTTGACATTCTGAGTTGTTTTCATGAAACCTGCGCTTCCCCTATAAGAGTTCAACCTACCATTATAGGAAAACGTGTTTTCGTGAAGAAATCATGACAAACTAACACAAGATGAAGATTTCATTATAACTTGACATTCTGAGTTGTTTTCATGAAACCTGCGCTTCCCCTATAAGAGTTCAACCTACCATTATAGGAAAACGTGTTTTCGTGAAGAAATCATGACAAACTAACACAAGATGAAGATTTCATTATAACTTGACATTCTGAGTTGTTTTCATGAAACCTGCGCTTCCCCTATAAGAGTTCAACCTACCATTATAGGAAAACGTGTTTTCGTGAAGAAATCATGACAAACTAACACAAGATGAAGATTTCATTATAACTTGACATTCTGAGTTGTTTTCATGAAACCTGCGCTTCCCCTACAAGAGTTCAACCTACCATTATAGGAAAACGTGTTTTCGTGAAGAAATCATGACAAACTAACACAAGATGAAGATTTCATTATAACTTGACATTCTGAGTTGATTTCATGAAACCTGCGCTTCCCCTATAAGAGTTTGACCTACCATTATAGGAAAACGTGTTTTCGTGAAGAAATCATGACAAACTAACACAAAATGAAGATTTCATTATAACTTGACATTCTGAGTTGTTTTCATGAAACCTGCGCTTCCCCTACAAGAGTTCAACCTACCATTATAGGAAAACGTGTTTTCGTGAAGAAATCATGACAAACTAACACAAGATGAAGATTTCATTATAACTTGACATTCTGAGTTGTTTTCATGAAACCTGCGCTTCCCCTATAAGAGTTCAACCTACCATTATAGGAAAACGTGTTTTCGTGAAGAAATCATGACAAACTAACACAAGATGAAGATTTCATTATAACTTGACATTCTGAGTTGTTTTCATGAAACCTGCGCTTCCCCTACAAGAGTTCAACCTACCATTATAGGAAAACGTGTTTTCGTGAAGAAATCATGACAAACTAACACAAGATGAAGATTTCATTATAACTTGACATTCTGAGTTGATTTCATGAAACCTGCGCTTCCCCTATAAGAGTTTGACCTACCATTATAGGAAAACGTGTTTTCGTGAAGAAATCATGACAAACTAACACAAAATGAAGATTTCATTATAACTTGACATTCTGAGTTGTTTTCATGAAACCTGCGCTTCCCCTACAAGAGTTCAACCTACCATTATAGGAAAACGTGTTTTCGTGAAGAAATCATGACAAACTAACACAAAATGAAGATTTCATTATAACTTGACATTCTGAGTTGTTTTCAGGAAACCTGCGCTTCCCCTATAAGAGTTCAACCTACCATTATAGGAAAACGTGTTTTCGTGAAAAAATCATGACAAACTAACACAAGATGAAGATTTCATTATAACTTGACATTCTGAGTTGATTTCATGAAACCTGCGCTTCCCCTATAAGAGTTCGACCTACCATTATAGGAAAACGTGTTTTCGTGAAAAAATCATGACAAACTAACACAAAATGAAGATTTCATTATAACTTGACATTCTGAGTTCATTTCAGGAAACCTGCGCTTCCCCTATAAGAGTTCGACGTAACATTATAGGAAAACGTGTTTTCGTGAAGAAATCATGACAAACTAACACAAAATGAAGATTTCATTATAACTTGACATTCTGAGTTGTTTTCATGAAACCTGCGCTTCCCCTATAAGAGTTCAACCTACCATTATATGAAAACGTGTTTTCGTGAAGAAATCATGACAAACTAACACAAAATGAAGATTTCATTATAATTTGACATTCTGAGTTGTTTTCATGAAACCTGCGCTTCCCCTATAAGAGTTCAACCTACCATCATAGGAAAACGTGTTTTCGTGAAGAAATCATGACAAACTAACACAAGATGAAGATTTCATTATAACTTGACATTCTGAGTTGTTTTCATGAAACCTGCGCTTCCCCTATAAGAGTTCGACGTAACATTATAGGAAAACGTGTTTTCGTGAAGAAATCATGACAAACTAACACAAGATGAAGATTTCATTATAACTTGACATTCTGAGTTGTTTTCATGAAACCTGCGCTTCCCCTATAAGAGTTCAACCTACCATTATAGGAAAACGTGTTTTCGTGAAGAAATCATGACAAACTAACACAAGATGAAGATTTCATTATAACTTGACATTCTGAGTTGATTTCATGAAACCTGCGCTTCCCCTATAAGAGTTTGACCTACCATTATAGGAAAACGTGTTTTCGTGAAAAAATCATGACAAACTAACACAAAATGAAGATTTCATTATAACTTGACATTCTGAGTTCATTTCATGAAACCTGCGCTTCCCCTATAAGAGTTCGACGTAACATTATAGGAAAACGTGTTTTCGTGAAGAAATCATGACAAACTAACACAAAATGAAGATTTCATTATAACTTGACATTCTGAGTTGTTTTCATGAAACCTGCGCTTCCCCTATAAGAGTTCAACCTACCATTATAGGAAAACGTGTTTTCGTGAAGAAATCATGACAAACTAACACAAGATGAAGATTTCATTATAACTTGACATTCTGAGTTGTTTTCATGAAACCTGCGCTTCCCCTACAAGAGTTCAACCTACCATTATAGGAAAACGTGTTTTCGTGAAGAAATCATGACAAACTAACACAAGATGAAGATTTCATTATAACTTGACATTCTGAGTTGATTTCATGAAACCTGCGCTTCCCCTATAAGAGTTTGACCTACCATTATAGGAAAACGTGTTTTCGTGAAGAAATCATGACAAACTAACACAAGATGAAGATTTCATTATAACTTGACATTCTGAGTTGTTTTCATGAAACCTGCGCTTCCCCTATAAGAGTTCAACCTACCATTATAGGAAAACGTGTTTTCGTGAAGAAATCATGACAAACTAACACAAGATGAAGATTTCATTATAACTTGACATTCTGAGTTGTTTTCATGAAACCTGCGCTTCCCCTATAAGAGTTCGACGTAACATTATAGGAAAACGTGTTTTCGTGAAGAAATCATGACAAACTAACACAAAATGAAGATTTCATTATAACTTGACATTCTGAGTTGTTTTCATGAAACCTGCGCTTCCCCTATAAGAGTTCAACCTACCATTATAGGAAAACGTGTTTTCGTGAAGAAATCATGACAAACTAACACAAGATGAAGATTTCATTATAACTTGACATTCTGAGTTGTTTTCATGAAACCTGCGCTTCCCCTATAAGAGTTCGACGTAACATTAAAGGAAAACGTGTTTTCGTGAAGAAATCATGACAAACTAACACAAAATGAAGATTTCATTATAACTTGACATTCTGAGTTGTTTTCATGAAACCTGCGCTTCCCCTATAAGAGTTCAACCTACCATTATAGGAAAACGTGTTTTCGTGAAGAAATCATGACAAACTAACACAAGATGAAGATTTCATTATAACTTGACATTCTGAGTTGTTTTCATGAAACCTGCGCTTCCCCTATAAGAGTTCAACCTACCATTATAGGAAAACGTGTTTTCGTGAAGAAATCATGACAAACTAACACAAGATGAAGATTTCATTATAACTTGACATTCTGAGTTGTTTTCATGAAACCTGCGCTTCCCCTATAAGAGTTCAACCTACCATTATAGGAAAACGTGTTTTCGTGAAGAAATCATGACAAACTAACACAAGATGAAGATTTCATTATAACTTGACATTCTGAGTTGTTTTCATGAAACCTGCGCTTCCCCTACAAGAGTTCAACCTACAATTATAGGAAAACGTGTTTTCGTGAAGAAATCATGACAAACTAACACAAGATGAAGATTTCATTATAACTTGACATTCTGAGTTGATTTCATGAAACCTGCGCTTCCCCTATAAGAGTTTGACCTACCATTATAGGAAAACGTGTTTTCGTGAAGAAATCATGACAAACTAACACAAAATGAAGATTTCATTATAACTTGACATTCTGAGTTGTTTTCATGAAACCTGCGCTTCCCCTACAAGAGTTCAACCTACCATTATAGGAAAACGTGTTTTCGTGAAGAAATCATGACAAACTAACACAAAATGAAGATTTCATTATAACTTGACATTCTGAGTTGTTTTCATGAAACCTGCGCTTCCCCTATAAGAGTTCAACCTACCATTATAGGAAAACGTGTTTTCGTGAAGAAATCATGACAAACTAACACAAGATGAAGATTTCATTATAACTTGACATTCTGAGTTGATTTCATGAAACCTGCGCTTCCCCTATAAGAGTTCGACCTACCATTATAGGAAAACGTGTTTTCGTGAAAAAATCATGACAAACTAACACAAAATGAAGATTTCATTATAACTTGACATTCTGAGTTCATTTCAGGAAACCTGCGCTTCCCCTATAAGAGTTCGACGTAACATTATAGGAAAACGTGTTTTCGTGAAGAAATCATGACAAACTAACACAAAATGAAGATTTCATTATAACTTGACATTCTGAGTTGTTTTCATGAAACCTGCGCTTCCCCTATAAGAGTTCAACCTACCATTATATGAAAACGTGTTTTCGTGAAGAAATCATGACAAACTAACACAAAATGAAGATTTCATTATAACTTGACATTCTGAGTTGTTTTCATGAAACCTGCGCTTCCCCTATAAGAGTTCAACCTACCATTATAGGAAAACGTGTTTTCGTGAAGAAATCATGACAAACTAACACAAGATGAAGATTTCATTATAACTTGACATTCTGAGTTGTTTTCATGAAACCTGCGCTTCCCCTATAAGAGTTCGACGTAACATTATAGGAAAACGTGTTTTCGTGAAGAAATCATGACAAACTAACACAAGATGAAGATTTCATTATAACTTGACATTCTGAGTTGTTTTCATGAAACCTGCGCTTCCCCTATAAGAGTTCAACCTACCATTATAGGAAAACGTGTTTTCGTGAAGAAATCATGACAAACTAACACAAGATGAAGATTTCATTATAACTTGACATTCTGAGTTGATTTCATGAAACCTGCGCTTCCCCTATAAGAGTTTGACCTACCATTATAGGAAAACGTGTTTTCGTGAAAAAATCATGACAAACTAACACAAAATGAAGATTTCATTATAACTTGACATTCTGAGTTCATTTCATGAAACCTGCGCTTCCCCTATAAGAGTTCGACGTAACATTATAGGAAAACGTGTTTTCGTGAAGAAATCATGACAAACTAACACAAAATGAAGATTTCATTATAACTTGACATTCTGAGTTGTTTTCATGAAACCTGCGCTTCCCCTATAAGAGTTCAACCTACCATTATAGGAAAACGTGTTTTCGTGAAGAAATCATGACAAACTAACACAAGATGAAGATTTCATTATAACTTGACATTCTGAGTTGTTTTCATGAAACCTGCGCTTCCCCTATAAGAGTTCAACCTACCATTATAGGAAAACGTGTTTTCGTGAAGAAATCATGACAAACTAACACAAGATGAAGATTTCATTATAACTTGACATTCTGAGTTGTTTTCATGAAACCTGCGCTTCCCCTATAAGAGTTCAACCTACCATTATAGGAAAACGTGTTTTCGTGAAGAAATCATGACAAACTAACACAAGATGAAGATTTCATTATAACTTGACATTCTGAGTTGTTTTCATGAAACCTGCGCTTCCCCTACAAGAGTTCAACCTACCATTATAGGAAAACGTGTTTTCGTGAAGAAATCATGACAAACTAACACAAGATGAAGATTTCATTATAACTTGACATTCTGAGTTGTTTTCATGAAACCTGCGCTTCCCCTATAAGAGTTCGACGTAACATTATAGGAAAACGTGTTTTCGTGAAGAAATCATGACAAACTAACACAAAATGAAGATTTCATTATAACTTGACATTCTGAGTTGTTTTCATGAAACCTGCGCTTCCCCTATAAGAGTTCAACCTACCATTATAGGAAAACGTGTTTTCGTGAAGAAATCATGACAAACTAACACAAGATGAAGATTTCATTATAACTTGACATTCTGAGTTGTTTTCATGAAACCTGCGCTTCCCCTATAAGAGTTCAACCTACCATTATAGGAAAACGTGTTTTCGTGAAGAAATCATGACAAACTAACACAAGATGAAGATTTCATTATAACTTGACATTCTGAGTTGTTTTCATGAAACCTGCGCTTCCCCTATAAGAGTTCAACCTACCATTATAGGAAAACGTGTTTTCGTGAAGAAATCATGACAAACTAACACAAGATGAAGATTTCATTATAACTTGACATTCTGAGTTGTTTTCATGAAACCTGCGCTTCCCCTACAAGAGTTCAACCTACCATTATAGGAAAACGTGTTTTCGTGAAGAAATCATGACAAACTAACACAAGATGAAGATTTCATTATAACTTGACATTCTGAGTTGATTTCATGAAACCTGCGCTTCCCCTATAAGAGTTTGACCTACCATTATAGGAAAACGTGTTTTCGTGAAGAAATCATGACAAACTAACACAAAATGAAGATTTCATTATAACTTGACATTCTGAGTTGTTTTCATGAAACCTGCGCTTCCCCTACAAGAGTTCAACCTACCATTATAGGAAAACGTGTTTTCGTGAAGAAATCATGACAAACTAACACAAAATGAAGATTTCATTATAACTTGACATTCTGAGTTGTTTTCATGAAACCTGCGCTTCCCCTACAAGAGTTCAACCTACCATTATAGGAAAACGTGTTTTCGTGAAGAAATCATGACAAACTAACACAAAATGAAGATTTCATTATAACTTGACATTCTGAGTTGTTTTCATGAAACCTGCGCTTCCCCTATAAGAGTTCAACCTACCATTATAGGAAAACGTGTTTTCGTGAAGAAATCATGACAAACTAACACAAGATGAAGATTTCATTATAACTTGACATTCTGAGTTGATTTCATGAAACCTGCGCTTCCCCTATAAGAGTTCGACCTACCATTATAGGAAAACGTGTTTTCGTGAAAAAATCATGACAAACTAACACAAAATGAAGATTTCATTATAACTTGACATTCTGAGTTCATTTCAGGAAACCTGCGCTTCCCCTATAAGAGTTCGACGTAACATTATAGGAAAACGTGTTTTCGTGAAGAAATCATGACAAACTAACACAAAATGAAGATTTCATTATAACTTGACATTCTGAGTTGTTTTCATGAAACCTGCGCTTCCCCTATAAGAGTTCAACCTACCATTATATGAAAACGTGTTTTCGTGAAGAAATCATGACAAACTAACACAAAATGAAGATTTCATTATAACTTGACATTCTGAGTTGTTTTCATGAAACCTGCGCTTCCCCTATAAGAGTTCAACCTACCATTATAGGAAAACATGTTTTCGTGAAGAAATCATGACAAACTAACACAAGATGAAGATTTCATTATAACTTGACATTCTGAGTTGTTTTCATGAAACCTGCGCTTCCCCTATAAGAGTTCAACCTACCATTATAGGAAAACGTGTTTTCGTGAAGAAATCATGACAAACTAACACAAGATGAAGATTTCATTATAACTTGACATTCTGAGTTGATTTCATGAAACCTGCGCTTCCCCTATAAGAGTTTGACCTACCATTATAGGAAAACGTGTTTTCGTGAAAAAATCATGACAAACTAACACAAAATGAAGATTTCATTATAACTTGACATTCTGAGTTCATTTCATGAAACCTGCGCTTCCCCTATAAGAGTTCGACGTAACATTATAGGAAAACGTGTTTTCGTGAAGAAATCATGACAAACTAACACAAAATGAAGATTTCATTATAACTTGACATTCTGAGTTGTTTTCATGAAACCTGCGCTTCCCCTATAAGAGTTCCACCTACCATTATAGGAAAACGTGTTTTCGTGAAGAAATCATGACAAACTAACACAAGATGAAGATTTCATTATAACTTGACATTCTGAGTTGTTTTCATGAAACCTGCGCTTCCCCTATAAGAGTGCAACCTACCATTATAGGAAAACGTGTTTTCGTGAAGAAATCATGACAAACTAACACAAGATGAAGATTTCATTATAACTTGACATTCTGAGTTGTTTTCATGAAACCTGCGCTTCCCCTATAAGAGTTCAACCTACCATTATAGGAAAACGTGTTTTCGTGAAGAAATCATGACAAACTAACACAAGATGAAGATTTCATTATAACTTGACATTCTGAGTTGTTTTCATGAAACCTGCGCTTCCCCTACAAGAGTTCAACCTACCATTATAGGAAAACGTGTTTTCGTGAAGAAATCATGACAAACTAACACAAGATGAAGATTTCATTATAACTTGACATTCTGAGTTGATTTCATGAAACCTGCGCTTCCCCTATAAGAGTTTGACCTACCATTATAGGAAAACGTGTTTTCGTGAAAAAATCATGACAAACTAACACAAGATGAAGATTTCATTATAACTTGACATTCTGAGTTCATTTCATGAAACCTGCGCTTCCCCTATAAGAGTTCGACGTAACATTATAGGAAAACGTGTTTTCGTGAAGAAATCATGACAAACTAACACAAAATGAAGATTTCATTATAACTTGACATTCTGAGTTGTTTTCATGAAACCTGCGCTTCCCCTATAAGAGTTCAACCTACCATTATAGGAAAACGTGTTTTCGTGAAGAAATCATGACAAACTAACACAAGATGAAGATTTCATTATAACTTGACATTCTGAGTTGTTTTCATGAAACCTGCGCTTCCCCTATAAGAGTTCAACCTACCATTATAGGAAAACGTGTTTTCGTGAAGAAATCATGACAAACTAACACAAGATGAAGATTTCATTATAACTTGACATTCTGAGTTGTTTTCATGAAACCTGCGCTTCCCCTATAAGAGTTCAACCTACCATTATAGGAAAACGTGTTTTCGTGAAGAAATCATGACAAACTAACACAAGATGAAGATTTCATTATAACTTGACATTCTGAGTTGTTTTCATGAAACCTGCGCTTCCCCTACAAGAGTTCAACCTACCATTATAGGAAAACGTGTTTTCGTGAAGAAATCATGACAAACTAACACAAGATGAAGATTTCATTATAACTTGACATTCTGAGTTGATTTCATGAAACCTGCGCTTCCCCTATAAGAGTTTGACCTACCATTATAGGAAAACGTGTTTTCGTGAAGAAATCATGACAAACTAACACAAGATGAAGATTTCATTATAACTTGACATTCTGAGTTGTTTTCATGAAACCTGCGCTTCCCCTATAAGAGTTCAACCTACCATTATAGGAAAACGTGTTTTCGTGAAGAAATCATGACAAACTAACACAAGATGAAGATTTCATTATAACTTGACATTCTGAGTTGTTTTCATGAAACCTGGGCTTCCCCTACAAGAGTTCAACCTACCATTATAGGAAAACGTGTTTTCGTGAAGAAATCATGACAAACTAACACAAGATGAAGATTTCATTATAACTTGACATTCTGAGTTGTTTTCATGAAACCTGCGCTTCCCCTATAAGAGTTCAACCTACCATTATAGGAAAACGTGTTTTCGTGAAGAAATCATGACAAACTAACACAAGATGAAGATTTCATTATAACTTGACATTCTGAGTTGTTTTCATGAATCCTGCGCTTCCCCTATAAGAGTTCAACCTACCATTATAGGAAAACGTGTTTTCGTGAAGAAATCATGACAAACTAACACAAGATGAAGATTTCATTATAACTTGACATTCTGAGTTTATTTCATGAAACCTGCGCTTCCCCTACAAGAGTTCAACCTACCATTATAGGAAAACGTGTTTTCGTGAAGAAATCATGACAAACTAACACAAAATGAAGATTTCATTATAACTTGACATTCTGAGTTGATTTCATGAAACCTGCGCTTCCCCTATAAGAGTTTGACCTACCATTATAGGAAAACGTGTTTTCGTGAAGAAATCATGACAAACTAACACAAAATGAAGATTTCATTATAACTTGACATTCTGAGTTGTTTTCATGAAACCTGCGCTTCCCCTACAAGAGTTCGACCTACCATTATAGGAAAACGTGTTTTCGTGAAGAAATCATGACAAACTAACACAAGATGAAGATTTCATTATAACTTGACATTCTGAGTTGTTTTCATGAAACCTGCGCTTCCCCTACAAGAGTTCGACCTACCATTATAGGAAAACGTGTTTTCGTGAAGAAATCATGACAAACTAACACAAAATGAAGATTTCATTATAACTTGACATTCTGAGTTGTTTTCATGAAACCTGCGCTTCCCCTATAAGAGTTCAACCTACCATTATAGGAAAACGTGTTTTCGTGAAGAAATCATGACAAACTAACACAAGATGAAGATTTCATTATAACTTGACATTCTGAGTTGTTTTCATGAATCCTGCGCTTCCCCTATAAGAGTTCAACCTACCATTATAGGAAAACGTGTTTTCGTGAAGAAATCATGACAAACTAACACAAGATGAAGATTTCATTATAACTTGACATTCTGAGTTTATTTCATGAAACCTGCGCTTCCCCTACAAGAGTTCAACCTACCATTATAGGAAAACGTGTTTTCGTGAAGAAATCATGACAAACTAACACAAAATGAAGATTTCATTATAACTTGACATTCTGAGTTGATTTCATGAAACCTGCGCTTCCCCTATAAGAGTTTGACCAACCATTATAGGAAAACGTGTTTTCGTGAAGAAATCATGACAAACTAACACAAAATGAAGATTTCATTATAACTTGACATTCTGAGTTGTTTTCATGAAACCTGCGCTTCCCCTACAAGAGTTCGACCTACCATTATAGGAAAACGTGTTTTCGTGAAGAAATCATGACAAACTAACACAAGATGAAGATTTCATTATAACTTGACATTCTGAGTTGTTTTCATGAAACCTGCGCTTCCCCTACAAGAGTTCAACCTACCATTATAGGAAAACGTGTTTTCGTGAAGAAATCATGACAAACTAACACAAGATGAAGATTTCATTATAACTTGACATTCTGAGTTTATTTCATGAAACCTGCGCTTCCCCTACAAGAGTTCAACCTACCATTATAGGAAAACGTGTTTTCGTGAAGAAATCATGACAAACTAACACAAGATGAAGATTTCATTATAACTTGACATTCTGAGTTTATTTCATGAAACCTGCGCTTCCCCTACAAGAGTTCAACCTACCATTATAGGAAAACGTGTTTTCGTGAAGAAATCATGACAAACTAACACAAAATGAAGATTTCATTATAACTTGACATTCTGAGTTGTTTTCATGAAACCTGCGCTTCCCCTACAAGAGTTCGACCTACCATTATAGGAAAACGTGTTTTCGTGAAGAAATCATGACAAACTAACACAAGATGAAGATTTCATTATAACTTGACATTCTGAGTTGTTTTCATGAAACCTGCGCTTCCCCTATAAGAGTTCAACCTACCATTATAGGAAAACGTGTTTTCGTGAAGAAATCATGACAAACTAACACAAGATGAAGATTTCATTATAACTTGACATTCTGAGTTTATTTCATGAAACCTGCGCTTCCCCTACAAGAGTTCAACCTACCATTATAGGAAAACGTGTTTTCGTGAAGAAATCATGACAAACTAACACAAAATGACGATTTCATTATAACTTGACATTCTGAGTTGATTTCATGAAACCTGCGCTTCCCCTATTAGAGTTCGACCTACCATTATAGGAAAACGTGTTTTCGTGAAGAAATCATGACAAACTAACACAAAATGAAGATTTCATTATAACTTGACATTCTGAGTTGATTTCATGAATCCTGCGCTTCCCCTATTAGAGTTCGACCTACCATTATAGGAAAACGTGTTTTCGTGAAGAAATCATGACAAACTAACACAAGATGAAGATTTCATTATAACTTGACATTCTGAGTTGTTTTCATGAAACCTGCGCTTCCCCTATAAGAGTTCCACCTACCATTATAGGAAAACGTGTTTTCGTGAAGAAATCATGACAAACTAACACAAGATGAAGATTTCATTATAACTTGACATTCTGAGTTGTTTTCATGAAACCTGCGCTTCCCCTACAAGAGTTCAACCTACCATTATAGGAAAACGTGTTTTCGTGAAGAAATCATGACAAACTAACACAAGATGAAGATTTCATTATAACTTGACATTCTGAGTTGTTTTCATGAAACCTGCGCTTCCCCTATAAGAGTTCAACCTACCATTATAGGAAAACGTGTTTTCGTGAAGAAATCATGACAAACTAACACAAGATGAAGATTTCATTATAACTTGACATTCTGAGTTGTTTTCATGAATCCTGCGCTTCCCCTATAAGAGTTCAACCTACCATTATAGGAAAACGTGTTTTCGTGAAGAAATCATGACAAACTAACACAAGATGAAGATTTCATTATAACTTGACATTCTGAGTTTATTTCATGAAACCTGCGCTTCCCCTACAAGAGTTCAACCTACCATTATAGGAAAACGTGTTTTCGTGAAGAAATCATGACAAACTAACACAAAATGAAGATTTCATTATAACTTGACATTCTGAGTTGTTTTCATGAAACCTGCGCTTCCCCTATAAGAGTTCAACCTACCATTATAGGAAAACGTGTTTTCGTGAAGAAATCATGACAAACTAACACAAGATGAAGATTTCATTATAACTTGACATTCTGAGTTGTTTTCATGAAACCTGCGCTTCCCCTATAAGAGTTCAACCTACCATTATAGGAAAACGTGTTTTCGTGAAGAAATCATGACAAACTAACACAAGATGAAGATTTCATTATAACTTGACATTCTGAGTTGTTTTCATGAAACCTGCGCTTCCCCTATAAGAGTTCAACCTACCATTATAGGAAAACGTGTTTTCGTGAAGAAATCATGACAAACTAACACAAGATGAAGATTTCATTATAACTTGACATTCTGAGTTGTTTTCATGAAACCTGCGCTTCCCCTATAAGAGTTCAACCTACCATTATAGGAAAACGTGTTTTCGTGAAGAAATCATGACAAACTAACACAAGATGAAGATTTCATTATAACTTGACATTCTGAGTTGTTTTCATGAAACCTGCGCTTCCCCTACAAGAGTTTGACCTACCATTATAGGAAAACGTGTTTTCGTGAAGAAATCATGACAAACTAACACAAAATGAAGATTTCATTATAACTTGACATTCTGAGTTGTTTTCATGAAACCTGCGCTTCCCCTATAAGAGTTCCACCTACCATTATAGGAAAACGTGTTTTCGTGAAGAAATCATGACAAACTAACACAAGATGAAGATTTCATTATAACTTGACATTCTGAGTTGTTTTCATGAAACCTGCGCTTCCCCTATAAGAGTGCAACCTACCATTATAGGAAAACGTGTTTTCGTGAAGAAATCATGACAAACTAACACAAGATGAAGATTTCATTATAACTTGACATTCTGAGTTGTTTTCATGAAACCTGCGCTTCCCCTATAAGAGTTCAACCTACCATTATAGGAAAACGTGTTTTCGTGAAGAAATCATGACAAACTAACACAAGATGAAGATTTCATTATAACTTGACATTCTGAGTTGTTTTCATGAAACCTGCGCTTCCCCTACAAGAGTTCAACCTACCATTATAGGAAAACGTGTTTTCGTGAAGAAATCATGACAAACTAACACAAGATGAAGATTTCATTATAACTTGACATTCTGAGTTGATTTCATGAAACCTGCGCTTCCCCTATAAGAGTTTGACCTACCATTATAGGAAAACGTGTTTTCGTGAAAAAATCATGACAAACTAACACAAAATGAAGATTTCATTATAACTTGACATTCTGAGTTCATTTCATGAAACCTGCGCTTCCCCTATAAGAGTTCGACGTAACATTATAGGAAAACGTGTTTTCGTGAAGAAATCATGACAAACTAACACAAAATGAAGATTTCATTATAACTTGACATTCTGAGTTGTTTTCATGAAACCTGCGCTTCCCCTATAAGAGTTCAACCTACCATTATAGGAAAACGTGTTTTCGTGAAGAAATCATGACAAACTAACACAAGATGAAGATTTCATTATAACTTGACATTCTGAGTTGTTTTCATGAAACCTGCGCTTCCCCTATAAGAGTTCAACCTACCATTATAGGAAAACGTGTTTTCGTGAAGAAATCATGACAAACTAACACAAGATGAAGATTTCATTATAACGTGACATTCTGAGTTGTTTTCATGAAACCTGCGCTTCCCCTATAAGAGTTCAACCTACCATTATAGGAAAACGTGTTTTCGTGAAGAAATCATGACAAACTAACACAAGATGAAGATTTCATTATAACTTGACATTCTGAGTTGTTTTCATGAAACCTGCGCTTCCCCTACAAGAGTTCAACCTACCATTATAGGAAAACGTGTTTTCGTGAAGAAATCATGACAAACTAACACAAGATGAAGATTTCATTATAACTTGACATTCTGAGTTGATTTCATGAAACCTGCGCTTCCCCTATAAGAGTTTGACCTACCATTATAGGAAAACGTGTTTTCGTGAAGAAATCATGACAAACTAACACAAAATGAAGATTTCATTATAACTTGACATTCTGAGTTGTTTTCATGAAACCTGCGCTTCCCCTACAAGAGTTCGACCTACCATTATAGGAAAACGTGTTTTCGTGAAGAAATCATGACAAACTAACACAAGATGAAGATTTCATTATAACTTGACATTCTGAGTTGTTTTCATGAAACCTGCGCTTCCCCTACAAGAGTTCAACCTACCATTATAGGAAAACGTGTTTTCGTGAAGAAATCATGACAAACTAACACAAGATGAAGATTTCATTATAACTTGACATTCTGAGTTGTTTTCATGAAACCTGCGCTTCCCCTACAAGAGTTCAACCTACCATTATAGGAAAACGTGTTTTCGTGAAGAAATCATGACAAACTAACACAAGATGAAGATTTCATTATAACTTGACATTCTGAGTTGTTTTCATGAAACCTGCGCTTCCCCTATAAGAGTTCAACCTACCATTATAGGAAAACGTGTTTTCGTGAAGAAATCATGACAAACTAACACAAGATGAAGATTTCATTATAACTTGACATTCTGAGTTGTTTTCATGAATCCTGCGCTTCCCCTATAAGAGTTCAACCTACCATTATAGGAAAACGTGTTTTCGTGAAGAAATCATGACAAACTAACACAAGATGAAGATTTCATTATAACTTGACATTCTGAGTTTATTTCATGAAACCTGCGCTTCCCCTACAAGAGTTCAACCTACCATTATAGGAAAACGTGTTTTCGTGAAGAAATCATGACAAACTAACACAAAATGAAGATTTCATTATAACTTGACATTCTGAGTTGTTTTCATGAAACCTGCGCTTCCCCTATAAGAGTTCAACCTACCATTATAGGAAAACGTGTTTTCGTGAAGAAATCATGACAAACTAACACAAGATGAAGATTTCATTATAACTTGACATTCTGAGTTGTTTTCATGAAACCTGCGCTTCCCCTATAAGAGTTCAACCTACCATTATAGGAAAACGTGTTTTCGTGAAGAAATCATGACAAACTAACACAAGATGAAGATTTCATTATAACTTGACATTCTGAGTTGTTTTCATGAAACCTGCGCTTCCCCTATAAGAGTTCAACCTACCATTATAGGAAAACGTGTTTTCGTGAAGAAATCATGACAAACTAACACAAGATGAAGATTTCATTATAACTTGACATTCTGAGTTGTTTTCATGAAACCTGCGCTTCCCCTATAAGAGTTCAACCTACCATTATAGGAAAACGTGTTTTCGTGAAGAAATCATGACAAACTAACACAAGATGAAGATTTCATTATAACTTGACATTCTGAGTTGTTTTCATGAAACCTGCGCTTCCCCTACAAGAGTTTGACCTACCATTATAGGAAAACGTGTTTTCGTGAAGAAATCATGACAAACTAACACAAAATGAAGATTTCATTATAACTTGACATTCTGAGTTGTTTTCATGAAACCTGCGCTTCCCCTATAAGAGTTCCACCTACCATTATAGGAAAACGTGTTTTCGTGAAGAAATCATGACAAACTAACACAAGATGAAGATTTCATTATAACTTGACATTCTGAGTTGTTTTCATGAAACCTGCGCTTCCCCTATAAGAGTGCAACCTACCATTATAGGAAAACGTGTTTTCGTGAAGAAATCATGACAAACTAACACAAGATGAAGATTTCATTATAACTTGACATTCTGAGTTGTTTTCATGAAACCTGCGCTTCCCCTATAAGAGTTCAACCTACCATTATAGGAAAACGTGTTTTCGTGAAGAAATCATGACAAACTAACACAAGATGAAGATTTCATTATAACTTGACATTCTGAGTTGTTTTCATGAAACCTGCGCTTCCCCTACAAGAGTTCAACCTACCATTATAGGAAAACGTGTTTTCGTGAAGAAATCATGACAAACTAACACAAGATGAAGATTTCATTATAACTTGACATTCTGAGTTGATTTCATGAAACCTGCGCTTCCCCTATAAGAGTTTGACCTACCATTATAGGAAAACGTGTTTTCGTGAAAAAATCATGACAAACTAACACAAAATGAAGATTTCATTATAACTTGACATTCTGAGTTCATTTCATGAAACCTGCGCTTCCCCTATAAGAGTTCGACGTAACATTATAGGAAAACGTGTTTTCGTGAAGAAATCATGACAAACTAACACAAAATGAAGATTTCATTATAACTTGACATTCTGAGTTGTTTTCATGAAACCTGCGCTTCCCCTATAAGAGTTCAACCTACCATTATAGGAAAACGTGTTTTCGTGAAGAAATCATGACAAACTAACACAAGATGAAGATTTCATTATAACTTGACATTCTGAGTTGTTTTCATGAAACCTGCGCTTCCCCTATAAGAGTTCAACCTACCATTATAGGAAAACGTGTTTTCGTGAAGAAATCATGACAAACTAACACAAGATGAAGATTTCATTATAACGTGACATTCTGAGTTGTTTTCATGAAACCTGCGCTTCCCCTATAAGAGTTCAACCTACCATTATAGGAAAACGTGTTTTCGTGAAGAAATCATGACAAACTAACACAAGATGAAGATTTCATTATAACTTGACATTCTGAGTTGTTTTCATGAAACCTGCGCTTCCCCTACAAGAGTTCAACCTACCATTATAGGAAAACGTGTTTTCGTGAAGAAATCATGACAAACTAACACAAGATGAAGATTTCATTATAACTTGACATTCTGAGTTGATTTCATGAAACCTGCGCTTCCCCTATAAGAGTTTGACCTACCATTATAGGAAAACGTGTTTTCGTGAAGAAATCATGACAAACTAACACAAAATGAAGATTTCATTATAACTTGACATTCTGAGTTGTTTTCATGAAACCTGCGCTTCCCCTACAAGAGTTCGACCTACCATTATAGGAAAACGTGTTTTCGTGAAGAAATCATGACAAACTAACACAAGATGAAGATTTCATTATAACTTGACATTCTGAGTTGTTTTCATGAAACCTGCGCTTCCCCTACAAGAGTTCAACCTACCATTATAGGAAAACGTGTTTTCGTGAAGAAATCATGACAAACTAACACAAAATGAAGATTTCATTATAACTTGACATTCTGAGTTTATTTCATGAAACCTGCGCTTCCCCTACAAGAGTTCAACCTACCATTATAGGAAAACGTGTTTTCGTGAAGAAATCATGACAAACTAACACAAAATGAAGATTTCATTATAACTTGACATTCTGAGTTGTTTTCATGAAACCTGCGCTTCCCCTACAAGAGTTCGACCTACCATTATAGGAAAACGTGTTTTCGTGAAGAAATCATGACAAACTAACACAAGATGAAGATTTCATTATAACTTGACATTCTGAGTTGTTTTCATGAAACCTGCGCTTCCCCTATAAGAGTTCAACCTACCATTATAGGAAAACGTGTTTTCGTGAAGAAATCATGACAAACTAACACAAGATGAAGATTTCATTATAACTTGACATTCTGAGTTTATTTCATGAAACCTGCGCTTCCCCTACAAGAGTTCAACCTACCATTATAGGAAAACGTGTTTTCGTGAAGAAATCATGACAAACTAACACAAAATGACGATTTCATTATAACTTGACATTCTGAGTTGATTTCATGAAACCTGCGCTTCCCCTATTAGAGTTCGACCTACCATTATAGGAAAACGTGTTTTCGTGAAGAAATCATGACAAACTAACACAAAATGAAGATTTCATTATAACTTGACATTCTGAGTTGATTTCATGAATCCTGCGCTTCCCCTATTAGAGTTCGACCTACCATTATAGGAAAACGTGTTTTCGTGAAGAAATCATGACAAACTAACACAAGATGAAGATTTCATTATAACTTGACATTCTGAGTTGTTTTCATGAAACCTGCGCTTCCCCTATAAGAGTTCAACCTACCATTATAGGAAAACGTGTTTTCGTGAAGAAATCATGACAAACTAACACAAGATGAAGATTTCATTATAACTTGACATTCTGAGTTGTTTTCATGAAACCTGCGCTTCCCCTACAAGAGTTCAACCTACCATTATAGGAAAACGTGTTTTCGTGAAGAAATCATGACAAACTAACACAAGATGAAGATTTCATTATAACTTGACATTCTGAGTTGTTTTCATGAAACCTGCGCTTCCCCTATAAGAGTTCAACCTACCATTATAGGAAAACGTGTTTTCGTGAAGAAATCATGACAAACTAACACAAGATGAAGATTTCATTATAACTTGACATTCTGAGTTGTTTTCATGAATCCTGCGCTTCCCCTATAAGAGTTCAACCTACCATTATAGGAAAACGTGTTTTCGTGAAGAAATCATGACAAACTAACACAAGATGAAGATTTCATTATAACTTGACATTCTGAGTTTATTTCATGAAACCTGCGCTTCCCCTACAAGAGTTCAACCTACCATTATAGGAAAACGTGTTTTCGTGAAGAAATCATGACAAACTAACACAAAATGAAGATTTCATTATAACTTGACATTCTGAGTTGTTTTCATGAAACCTGCGCTTCCCCTACAAGAGTTCGACCTACCATTATAGGAAAACGTGTTTTCGTGAAGAAATCATGACAAACTAACACAAGATGAAGATTTCATTATAACTTGACATTCTGAGTTGTTTTCATGAAACCTGCGCTTCCCCTACAAGAGTTCAACCTACCATTATAGGAAAACGTGTTTTCGTGAAGAAATCATGACAAACTAACACAAAATGAAGATTTCATTATAACTTGACATTCTGAGTTGTTTTCATGAAACCTGCGCTTCCCCTATAAGAGTTCAACCTACCATTATAGGAAAACGTGTTTTCGTGAAGAAATCATGACAAACTAACACAAGATGAAGATTTCATTATAACTTGACATTCTGAGTTGTTTTCATGAAACCTGCGCTTCCCCTATAAGAGTTCAACCTACCATTATAGGAAAACGTGTTTTCGTGAAGAAATCATGACAAACTAACACAAGATGAAGATTTCATTATAACTTGACATTCTGAGTTGTTTTCATGAAACCTGCGCTTCCCCTATAAGAGTTCAACCTACCATTATAGGAAAACGTGTTTTCGTGAAGAAATCATGACAAACTAACACAAGATGAAGATTTCATTATAACTTGACATTCTGAGTTGTTTTCATGAAACCTGCGCTTCCCCTATAAGAGTTCAACCTACCATTATAGGAAAACGTGTTTTCGTGAAGAAATCATGACAAACTAACACAAGATGAAGATTTCATTATAACTTGACATTCTGAGTTGTTTTCATGAATCCTGCGCTTCCCCTATAAGAGTTCAACCTACCATTATAGGAAAACGTGTTTTCGTGAAGAAATCATGACAAACTAACACAAGATGAAGATTTCATTATAACTTGACATTCTGAGTTTATTTCATGAAACCTGTGCTTCCCCTACAAGAGTTCAACCTACCATTATAGGAAAACGTGTTTTCGTGAAGAAATCATGACAAACTAACACAAAATGAAGATTTCATTATAACTTGACATTCTGAGTTGATTTCATGAAACCTGCGCTTCCCCTATAAGAGTTTGACCTACCATTATAGGAAAACGTGTTTTCGTGAAGAAATCATGACAAACTAACACAAGATGAAGATTTCATTATAACTTGACATTCTGAGTTGTTTTCATGAAACCTGCGCTTCCCCTACAAGAGTTCAACCTACCATTATAGGAAAACGTGTTTTCGTGAAGAAATCATGACAAACTAACACAAAATGAAGATTTCATTATAACTTGACATTCTGAGTTGTTTTCATGAAACCTGCGCTTCCCCTATAAGAGTTCAACCTACCATTATAGGAAAACGTGTTTTCGTGAAGAAATCATGACAAACTAACACAAGATGAAGATTTCATTATAACTTGACATTCTGAGTTGATTTCATGAAACCTGCGCTTCCCCTATAAGAGTTCGACCTAACATTATAGGAAAACGTGTTTTCGTGAAAAAATCATGACAAACTAACACAAAATGAAGATTTCATTATAACTTGACATTCTGAGTTCATTTCAGGAAACCTGCGCTTCCCCTATAAGAGCTCGACGTAACATTATAGGAAAACGTGTTTTCGTGAAGAAATCATGACAAACTAACACAAAATGAAGATTTCATTATAACTTGACATTCTGAGTTGTTTTCATGAAACCTGCGCTTCCCCTATAAGAGTTCAACCTACCATTATATGAAAACGTGTTTTCGTGAAGAAATCATGACAAACTAACACAAAATGAAGATTTCATTATAACTTGACATTCTGAGTTGTTTTCATGAAACCTGCGCTTCCCCTATAAGAGTTCAACCTACCATTATAGGAAAACGTGTTTTCGTGAAGAAATCATGACAAACTAACACAAGATGAAGATTTCATTATAACTTGACATTCTGAGTTGTTTTCATGAAACCTGCGCTTCCCCTATAAGAGTTCGACGTAACATTATAGGAAAACGTGTTTTCGTGAAGAAATCATGACAAACTAACACAAAATGAAGATTTCATTATAACTTGACATTCTGAGTTGTTTTCATGAAACCTGCGCTTCCCCTATAAGAGTTCAACCTACCATTATAGGAAAACGTGTTTTCGTGAAGAAATCATGACAAACTAACACAAGATGAAGATTTCATTATAACTTGACATTCTGAGTTCATTTCATGAAACCTGCGCTTCCCCTATAAGAGTTTGACCTACCATTATAGGAAAACGTGTTTTCGTGAAAAAATCATGACAAACTAACACAAAATGAAGATTTCATTATAACTTGACATTCTGAGTTCATTTCATGAAACCTGCGCTTCCCCTATAAGAGTTCGACCTACCATTATAGGAAAACGTGTTTTCGTGAAGAAATCATGACAAACTAACACAAGATGAAGATTTCATTATAACTTGACATTCTGAGTTGTTTTCATGAAACCTGGGCTTCCCCTACAAGAGTTCAACCTACCATTATAGGAAAACGTGTTTTCGTGAAGAAATCATGACAAACTAACACAAGATGAAGATTTCATTATAACTTGACATTCTGAGTTGTTTTCATGAAACCTGCGCTTCCCCTATAAGAGTTCAACCTACCATTATAGGAAAACGTGTTTTCGTGAAGAAATCATGACAAACTAACACAAGATGAAGATTTCATTATAACTTGACATTCTGAGTTGTTTTCATGAATCCTGCGCTTCCCCTATAAGAGTTCAACCTACCATTATAGGAAAACGTGTTTTCGTGAAGAAATCATGACAAACTAACACAAGATGAAGATTTCATTATAACTTGACATTCTGAGTTTATTTCATGAAACCTGCGCTTCCCCTACAAGAGTTCAACCTACCATTATAGGAAAACGTGTTTTCGTGAAGAAATCATGACAAACTAACACAAAATGAAGATTTCATTATAACTTGACATTCTGAGTTGATTTCATGAAACCTGCGCTTCCCCTATAAGAGTTTGACCTACCATTATAGGAAAACGTGTTTTCGTGAAGAAATCATGACAAACTAACACAAAATGAAGATTTCATTATAACTTGACATTCTGAGTTGTTTTCATGAAACCTGCGCTTCCCCTACAAGAGTTCGACCTACCATTATAGGAAAACGTGTTTTCGTGAAGAAATCATGACAAACTAACACAAGATGAAGATTTCATTATAACTTGACATTCTGAGTTGTTTTCATGAAACCTGCGCTTCCCCTACAAGAGTTCGACCTACCATTATAGGAAAACGTGTTTTCGTGAAGAAATCATGACAAACTAACACAAAATGAAGATTTCATTATAACTTGACATTCTGAGTTGTTTTCATGAAACCTGCGCTTCCCCTATAAGAGTTCAACCTACCATTATAGGAAAACGTGTTTTCGTGAAGAAATCATGACAAACTAACACAAGATGAAGATTTCATTATAACTTGACATTCTGAGTTGTTTTCATGAAACCTGCGCTTCCCCTATAAGAGTTCAACCTACCATTATAGGAAAACGTGTTTTCGTGAAGAAATCATGACAAACTAACACAAGATGAAGATTTCATTATAACTTGACATTCTGAGTTGTTTTCATGAAACCTGCGCTTCCCCTATAAGAGTTCAACCTACCATTATAGGAAAACGTGTTTTCGTGAAGAAATCATGACAAACTAACACAAGATGAAGATTTCATTATAACTTGACATTCTGAGTTGTTTTCATGAAACCTGCGCTTCCCCTACAAGAGTTCAACCTACCATTATAGGAAAACGTGTTTTCGTGAAGAAATCATGACAAACTAACACAAAATGAAGATTTCATTATAACTTGACATTCTGAGTTGTTTTCATGAAACCTGCGCTTCCCCTACAAGAGTTCAACCTACCATTATAGGAAAACGTGTTTTCGTGAAGAAATCATGACAAACTAACACAAGATGAAGATTTCATTATAACTTGACATTCTGAGTTGTTTTCATGAAACCTGCGCTTCCCCTATAAGAGTTCAACCTACCATTATAGGAAAACGTGTTTTCGTGAAGAAATCATGACAAACTAACACAAGATGAAGATTTCATTATAACTTGACATTCTGAGTTGTTTTCATGAATCCTGCGCTTCCCCTATAAGAGTTCAACCTACCATTATAGGAAAACGTGTTTTCGTGAAGAAATCATGACAAACTAACACAAGATGAAGATTTCATTATAACTTGACATTCTGAGTTTATTTCATGAAACCTGCGCTTCCCCTACAAGAGTTCAACCTACCATTATAGGAAAACGTGTTTTCGTGAAGAAATCATGACAAACTAACACAAAATGAAGATTTCATTATAACTTGACATTCTGAGTTGATTTCATGAAACCTGCGCTTCCCCTATAAGAGTTTGACCTACCATTATAGGAAAACGTGTTTTCGTGAAGAAATCATGACAAACTAACACAAAATGAAGATTTCATTATAACTTGACATTCTGAGTTGTTTTCATGAAACCTGCGCTTCCCCTACAAGAGTTCGACCTACCATTATAGGAAAACGTGTTTTCGTGAAGAAATCATGACAAACTAACACAAGATGAAGATTTCATTATAACTTGACATTCTGAGTTGTTTTCATGAAACCTGCGCTTCCCCTACAAGAGTTCAACCTACCATTATAGGAAAACGTGTTTTCGTGAAGAAATCATGACAAACTAACACAAGATGAAGATTTCATTATAACTTGACATTCTGAGTTTATTTCATGAAACCTGCGCTTCCCCTACAAGAGTTCAACCTACCATTATAGGAAAACGTGTTTTCGTGAAGAAATCATGACAAACTAACACAAGATGAAGATTTCATTATAACTTGACATTCTGAGTTTATTTCATGAAACCTGCGCTTCCCCTACAAGAGTTCAACCTACCATTATAGGAAAACGTGTTTTCGTGAAGAAATCATGACAAACTAACACAAAATGAAGATTTCATTATAACTTGACATTCTGAGTTGTTTTCATGAAACCTGCGCTTCCCCTACAAGAGTTCGACCTACCATTATAGGAAAACGTGTTTTCGTGAAGAAATCATGACAAACTAACACAAGATGAAGATTTCATTATAACTTGACATTCTGAGTTGTTTTCATGAAACCTGCGCTTCCCCTATAAGAGTTCAACCTACCATTATAGGAAAACGTGTTTTCGTGAAGAAATCATGACAAACTAACACAAGATGAAGATTTCATTATAACTTGACATTCTGAGTTTATTTCATGAAACCTGCGCTTCCCCTACAAGAGTTCAACCTACCATTATAGGAAAACGTGTTTTCGTGAAGAAATCATGACAAACTAACACAAAATGACGATTTCATTATAACTTGACATTCTGAGTTGATTTCATGAAACCTGCGCTTCCCCTATTAGAGTTCGACCTACCATTATAGGAAAACGTGTTTTCGTGAAGAAATCATGACAAACTAACACAAAATGAAGATTTCATTATAACTTGACATTCTGAGTTGATTTCATGAATCCTGCGCTTCCCCTATTAGAGTTCGACCTACCATTATAGGAAAACGTGTTTTCGTGAAGAAATCATGACAAACTAACACAAGATGAAGATTTCATTATAACTTGACATTCTGAGTTGTTTTCATGAAACCTGCGCTTCCCCTATAAGAGTTCAACCTACCATTATAGGAAAACGTGTTTTCGTGAAGAAATCATGACAAACTAACACAAGATGAAGATTTCATTATAACTTGACATTCTGAGTTGTTTTCATGAAACCTGCGCTTCCCCTACAAGAGTTCAACCTACCATTATAGGAAAACGTGTTTTCGTGAAGAAATCATGACAAACTAACACAAGATGAAGATTTCATTATAACTTGACATTCTGAGTTGTTTTCATGAAACCTGCGCTTCCCCTATAAGAGTTCAACCTACCATTATAGGAAAACGTGTTTTCGTGAAGAAATCATGACAAACTAACACAAGATGAAGATTTCATTATAACTTGACATTCTGAGTTGTTTTCATGAATCCTGCGCTTCCCCTATAAGAGTTCAACCTACCATTATAGGAAAACGTGTTTTCGTGAAGAAATCATGACAAACTAACACAAGATGAAGATTTCATTATAACTTGACATTCTGAGTTTATTTCATGAAACCTGCGCTTCCCCTACAAGAGTTCAACCTACCATTATAGGAAAACGTGTTTTCGTGAAGAAATCATGACAAACTAACACAAAATGAAGATTTCATTATAACTTGACATTCTGAGTTGTTTTCATGAAACCTGCGCTTCCCCTATAAGAGTTCAACCTACCATTATAGGAAAACGTGTTTTCGTGAAGAAATCATGACAAACTAACACAAGATGAAGATTTCATTATAACTTGACATTCTGAGTTGTTTTCATGAAACCTGCGCTTCCCCTATAAGAGTTCAACCTACCATTATAGGAAAACGTGTTTTCGTGAAGAAATCATGACAAACTAACACAAGATGAAGATTTCATTATAACTTGACATTCTGAGTTGTTTTCATGAAACCTGCGCTTCCCCTATAAGAGTTCAACCTACCATTATAGGAAAACGTGTTTTCGTGAAGAAATCATGACAAACTAACACAAGATGAAGATTTCATTATAACTTGACATTCTGAGTTGTTTTCATGAAACCTGCGCTTCCCCTACAAGAGTTTGACCTACCATTATAGGAAAACGTGTTTTCGTGAAGAAATCATGACAAACTAACACAAAATGAAGATTTCATTATAACTTGACATTCTGAGTTGTTTTCATGAAACCTGCGCTTCCCCTATAAGAGTTCCACCTACCATTATAGGAAAACGTGTTTTCGTGAAGAAATCATGACAAACTAACACAAGATGAAGATTTCATTATAACTTGACATTCTGAGTTGTTTTCATGAAACCTGCGCTTCCCCTATAAGAGTGCAACCTACCATTATAGGAAAACGTGTTTTCGTGAAGAAATCATGACAAACTAACACAAGATGAAGATTTCATTATAACTTGACATTCTGAGTTGTTTTCATGAAACCTGCGCTTCCCCTATAAGAGTTCAACCTACCATTATAGGAAAACGTGTTTTCGTGAAGAAATCATGACAAACTAACACAAGATGAAGATTTCATTATAACTTGACATTCTGAGTTGTTTTCATGAAACCTGCGCTTCCCCTACAAGAGTTCAACCTACCATTATAGGAAAACGTGTTTTCGTGAAGAAATCATGACAAACTAACACAAGATGAAGATTTCATTATAACTTGACATTCTGAGTTGATTTCATGAAACCTGCGCTTCCCCTATAAGAGTTTGACCTACCATTATAGGAAAACGTGTTTTCGTGAAAAAATCATGACAAACTAACACAAAATGAAGATTTCATTATAACTTGACATTCTGAGTTCATTTCATGAAACCTGCGCTTCCCCTATAAGAGTTCGACGTAACATTATAGGAAAACGTGTTTTCGTGAAGAAATCATGACAAACTAACACAAAATGAAGATTTCATTATAACTTGACATTCTGAGTTGTTTTCATGAAACCTGCGCTTCCCCTATAAGAGTTCAACCTACCATTATAGGAAAACGTGTTTTCGTGAAGAAATCATGACAAACTAACACAAGATGAAGATTTCATTATAACTTGACATTCTGAGTTGTTTTCATGAAACCTGCGCTTCCCCTATAAGAGTTCAACCTACCATTATAGGAAAACGTGTTTTCGTGAAGAAATCATGACAAACTAACACAAGATGAAGATTTCATTATAACTTGACATTCTGAGTTGTTTTCATGAAACCTGCGCTTCCCCTATAAGAGTTCAACCTACCATTATAGGAAAACGTGTTTTCGTGAAGAAATCATGACAAACTAACACAAGATGAAGATTTCATTATAACTTGACATTCTGAGTTGTTTTCATGAAACCTGCGCTTCCCCTACAAGAGTTCAACCTACCATTATAGGAAAACGTGTTTTCGTGAAGAAATCATGACAAACTAACACAAGATGAAGATTTCATTATAACTTGACATTCTGAGTTGATTTCATGAAACCTGCGCTTCCCCTATAAGAGTTTGACCTACCATTATAGGAAAACGTGTTTTCGTGAAGAAATCATGACAAACTAACACAAAATGAAGATTTCATTATAACTTGACATTCTGAGTTGTTTTCATGAAACCTGCGCTTCCCCTACAAGAGTTCGACCTACCATTATAGGAAAACGTGTTTTCGTGAAGAAATCATGACAAACTAACACAAGATGAAGATTTCATTATAACTTGACATTCTGAGTTGTTTTCATGAAACCTGCGCTTCCCCTACAAGAGTTCAACCTACCATTATAGGAAAACGTGTTTTCGTGAAGAAATCATGACAAACTAACACAAAATGAAGATTTCATTATAACTTGACATTCTGAGTTTATTTCATGAAACCTGCGCTTCCCCTACAAGAGTTCAACCTACCATTATAGGAAAACGTGTTTTCGTGAAGAAATCATGACAAACTAACACAAAATGAAGATTTCATTATAACTTGACATTCTGAGTTGTTTTCATGAAACCTGCGCTTCCCCTACAAGAGTTCGACCTACCATTATAGGAAAACGTGTTTTCGTGAAGAAATCATGACAAACTAACACAAGATGAAGATTTCATTATAACTTGACATTCTGAGTTGTTTTCATGAAACCTGCGCTTCCCCTATAAGAGTTCAACCTACCATTATAGGAAAACGTGTTTTCGTGAAGAAATCATGACAAACTAACACAAGATGAAGATTTCATTATAACTTGACATTCTGAGTTTATTTCATGAAACCTGCGCTTCCCCTACAAGAGTTCAACCTACCATTATAGGAAAACGTGTTTTCGTGAAGAAATCATGACAAACTAACACAAAATGACGATTTCATTATAACTTGACATTCTGAGTTGATTTCATGAAACCTGCGCTTCCCCTATTAGAGTTCGACCTACCATTATAGGAAAACGTGTTTTCGTGAAGAAATCATGACAAACTAACACAAAATGAAGATTTCATTATAACTTGACATTCTGAGTTGATTTCATGAATCCTGCGCTTCCCCTATTAGAGTTCGACCTACCATTATAGGAAAACGTGTTTTCGTGAAGAAATCATGACAAACTAACACAAGATGAAGATTTCATTATAACTTGACATTCTGAGTTGTTTTCATGAAACCTGCGCTTCCCCTATAAGAGTTCAACCTACCATTATAGGAAAACGTGTTTTCGTGAAGAAATCATGACAAACTAACACAAGATGAAGATTTCATTATAACTTGACATTCTGAGTTGTTTTCATGAAACCTGCGCTTCCCCTACAAGAGTTCAACCTACCATTATAGGAAAACGTGTTTTCGTGAAGAAATCATGACAAACTAACACAAGATGAAGATTTCATTATAACTTGACATTCTGAGTTGTTTTCATGAAACCTGCGCTTCCCCTATAAGAGTTCAACCTACCATTATAGGAAAACGTGTTTTCGTGAAGAAATCATGACAAACTAACACAAGATGAAGATTTCATTATAACTTGACATTCTGAGTTGTTTTCATGAATCCTGCGCTTCCCCTATAAGAGTTCAACCTACCATTATAGGAAAACGTGTTTTCGTGAAGAAATCATGACAAACTAACACAAGATGAAGATTTCATTATAACTTGACATTCTGAGTTTATTTCATGAAACCTGCGCTTCCCCTACAAGAGTTCAACCTACCATTATAGGAAAACGTGTTTTCGTGAAGAAATCATGACAAACTAACACAAAATGAAGATTTCATTATAACTTGACATTCTGAGTTGTTTTCATGAAACCTGCGCTTCCCCTACAAGAGTTCGACCTACCATTATAGGAAAACGTGTTTTCGTGAAGAAATCATGACAAACTAACACAAGATGAAGATTTCATTATAACTTGACATTCTGAGTTGTTTTCATGAAACCTGCGCTTCCCCTACAAGAGTTCAACCTACCATTATAGGAAAACGTGTTTTCGTGAAGAAATCATGACAAACTAACACAAAATGAAGATTTCATTATAACTTGACATTCTGAGTTGTTTTCATGAAACCTGCGCTTCCCCTATAAGAGTTCAACCTACCATTATAGGAAAACGTGTTTTCGTGAAGAAATCATGACAAACTAACACAAGATGAAGATTTCATTATAACTTGACATTCTGAGTTGTTTTCATGAAACCTGCGCTTCCCCTATAAGAGTTCAACCTACCATTATAGGAAAACGTGTTTTCGTGAAGAAATCATGACAAACTAACACAAGATGAAGATTTCATTATAACTTGACATTCTGAGTTGTTTTCATGAAACCTGCGCTTCCCCTATAAGAGTTCAACCTACCATTATAGGAAAACGTGTTTTCGTGAAGAAATCATGACAAACTAACACAAGATGAAGATTTCATTATAACTTGACATTCTGAGTTGTTTTCATGAAACCTGCGCTTCCCCTATAAGAGTTCAACCTACCATTATAGGAAAACGTGTTTTCGTGAAGAAATCATGACAAACTAACACAAGATGAAGATTTCATTATAACTTGACATTCTGAGTTGTTTTCATGAATCCTGCGCTTCCCCTATAAGAGTTCAACCTACCATTATAGGAAAACGTGTTTTCGTGAAGAAATCATGACAAACTAACACAAGATGAAGATTTCATTATAACTTGACATTCTGAGTTTATTTCATGAAACCTGTGCTTCCCCTACAAGAGTTCAACCTACCATTATAGGAAAACGTGTTTTCGTGAAGAAATCATGACAAACTAACACAAAATGAAGATTTCATTATAACTTGACATTCTGAGTTGATTTCATGAAACCTGCGCTTCCCCTATAAGAGTTTGACCTACCATTATAGGAAAACGTGTTTTCGTGAAGAAATCATGACAAACTAACACAAGATGAAGATTTCATTATAACTTGACATTCTGAGTTGTTTTCATGAAACCTGCGCTTCCCCTACAAGAGTTCAACCTACCATTATAGGAAAACGTGTTTTCGTGAAGAAATCATGACAAACTAACACAAAATGAAGATTTCATTATAACTTGACATTCTGAGTTGTTTTCATGAAACCTGCGCTTCCCCTATAAGAGTTCAACCTACCATTATATGAAAACGTGTTTTCGTGAAGAAATCATGACAAACTAACACAAAATGAAGATTTCATTATAACTTGACATTCTGAGTTGTTTTCATGAAACCTGCGCTTCCCCTATAAGAGTTCAACCTACCATTATAGGAAAACGTGTTTTCGTGAAGAAATCATGACAAACTAACACAAGATGAAGATTTCATTATAACTTGACATTCTGAGTTGTTTTCATGAAACCTGCGCTTCCCCTACAAGAGTTCAACCTACCATTATAGGAAAACGTGTTTTCGTGAAGAAATCATGACAAACTAACACAAGATGAAGATTTCATTATAACTTGACATTCTGAGTTGATTTCATGAAACCTGCGCTTCCCCTATAAGAGTTTGACCTACCATTATAGGAAAACGTGTTTTCGTGAAGAAATCATGACAAACTAACACAAGATGAAGATTTCATTATAACTTGACATTCTGAGTTGTTTTCATGAAACCTGCGCTTCCCCTATAAGAGTTCAACCTACCATTATAGGAAAACGTGTTTTCGTGAAGAAATCATGACAAACTAACACAAGATGAAGATTTCATTATAACTTGACATTCTGAGTTGTTTTCATGAAACCTGGGCTTCCCCTACAAGAGTTCAACCTACCATTATAGGAAAACGTGTTTTCGTGAAGAAATCATGACAAACTAACACAAGATGAAGATTTCATTATAACTTGACATTCTGAGTTGTTTTCATGAAACCTGCGCTTCCCCTATAAGAGTTCAACCTACCATTATAGGAAAACGTGTTTTCGTGAAGAAATCATGACAAACTAACACAAGATGAAGATTTCATTATAACTTGACATTCTGAGTTGTTTTCATGAATCCTGCGCTTCCCCTATAAGAGTTCAACCTACCATTATAGGAAAACGTGTTTTCGTGAAGAAATCATGACAAACTAACACAAGATGAAGATTTCATTATAACTTGACATTCTGAGTTTATTTCATGAAACCTGCGCTTCCCCTACAAGAGTTCAACCTACCATTATAGGAAAACGTGTTTTCGTGAAGAAATCATGACAAACTAACACAAAATGAAGATTTCATTATAACTTGACATTCTGAGTTGATTTCATGAAACCTGCGCTTCCCCTATAAGAGTTTGACCTACCATTATAGGAAAACGTGTTTTCGTGAAGAAATCATGACAAACTAACACAAAATGAAGATTTCATTATAACTTGACATTCTGAGTTGTTTTCATGAAACCTGCGCTTCCCCTACAAGAGTTCGACCTACCATTATAGGAAAACGTGTTTTCGTGAAGAAATCATGACAAACTAACACAAGATGAAGATTTCATTATAACTTGACATTCTGAGTTGTTTTCATGAAACCTGCGCTTCCCCTACAAGAGTTCGACCTACCATTATAGGAAAACGTGTTTTCGTGAAGAAATCATGACAAACTAACACAAAATGAAGATTTCATTATAACTTGACATTCTGAGTTGTTTTCATGAAACCTGCGCTTCCCCTATAAGAGTTCAACCTACCATTATAGGAAAACGTGTTTTCGTGAAGAAATCATGACAAACTAACACAAGATGAAGATTTCATTATAACTTGACATTCTGAGTTGTTTTCATGAAACCTGCGCTTCCCCTATAAGAGTTCAACCTACCATTATAGGAAAACGTGTTTTCGTGAAGAAATCATGACAAACTAACACAAGATGAAGATTTCATTATAACTTGACATTCTGAGTTGTTTTCATGAAACCTGCGCTTCCCCTACAAGAGTTCAACCTACCATTATAGGAAAACGTGTTTTCGTGAAGAAATCATGACAAACTAACACAAGATGAAGATTTCATTATAACTTGACATTCTGAGTTGTTTTCATGAAACCTGCGCTTCCCCTACAAGAGTTCGACCTACCATTATAGGAAAACGTGTTTTCGTGAAGAAATCATGACAAACTAACACAAGATGAAGATTTCATTATAACTTGACATTCTGAGTTGTTTTCATGAAACCTGCGCTTCCCCTATAAGAGTTCAACCTACCATTATAGGAAAACGTGTTTTCGTGAAGAAATCATGACAAACTAACACAAGATGAAGATTTCATTATAACTTGACATTCTGAGTTGTTTTCATGAATCCTGCGCTTCCCCTATAAGAGTTCAACCTACCATTATAGGAAAACGTGTTTTCGTGAAGAAATCATGACAAACTAACACAAGATGAAGATTTCATTATAACTTGACATTCTGAGTTTATTTCATGAAACCTGCGCTTCCCCTACAAGAGTTCAACCTACCATTATAGGAAAACGTGTTTTCGTGAAGAAATCATGACAAACTAACACAAAATGAAGATTTCATTATAACTTGACATTCTGAGTTGATTTCATGAAACCTGCGCTTCCCCTATAAGAGTTTGACCTACCATTATAGGAAAACGTGTTTTCGTGAAGAAATCATGACAAACTAACACAAAATGAAGATTTCATTATAACTTGACATTCTGAGTTGTTTTCATGAAACCTGCGCTTCCCCTACAAGAGTTCGACCTACCATTATAGGAAAACGTGTTTTCGTGAAGAAATCATGACAAACTAACACAAGATGAAGATTTCATTATAACTTGACATTCTGAGTTGTTTTCATGAAACCTGCGCTTCCCCTACAAGAGTTCAACCTACCATTATAGGAAAACGTGTTTTCGTGAAGAAATCATGACAAACTAACACAAAATGAAGATTTCATTATAACTTGACATTCTGAGTTTATTTCATGAAACCTGCGCTTCCCCTACAAGAGTTCAACCTACCATTATAGGAAAACGTGTTTTCGTGAAGAAATCATGACAAACTAACACAAAATGAAGATTTCATTATAACTTGACATTCTGAGTTGTTTTCATGAAACCTGCGCTTCCCCTACAAGAGTTCGACCTACCATTATAGGAAAACGTGTTTTCGTGAAGACATCATGACAAACTAACACAAGATGAAGATTTCATTATAACTTGACATTCTGAGTTGTTTTCATGAAACCTGCGCTTCCCCTATAAGAGTTCAACCTACCATTATAGGAAAACGTGTTTTCGTGAAGAAATCATGACAAACTAACACAAGATGAAGATTTCATTATAACTTGACATTCTGAGTTGATTTCATGAAACCTGCGCTTCCCCTATAAGAGTTCGACCTACCATTATAGGAAAACGTGTTTTCGTGAAAAAATCATGACAAACTAACACAAAATGAAGATTTCATTATAACTTGACATTCTGAGTTCATTTCAGGAAACCTGCGCTTCCCCTATAAGAGTTCGACGTAACATTATAGGAAAACGTGTTTTCGTGAAGAAATCATGACAAACTAACACAAAATGAAGATTTCATTATAACTTGACATTCTGAGTTGTTTTCATGAAACCTGCGCTTCCCCTATAAGAGTTCAACCTACCATTATATGAAAACGTGTTTTCGTGAAGAAATCATGACAAACTAACACAAAATGAAGATTTCATTATAACTTGACATTCTGAGTTGTTTTCATGAAACCTGCGCTTCCCCTATAAGAGTTCAACCTACCATTATAGGAAAACGTGTTTTCGTGAAGAAATCATGACAAACTAACACAAGATGAAGATTTCATTATAACTTGACATTCTGAGTTGTTTTCATGAAACCTGCGCTTCCCCTATAAGAGTTCGACGTAACATTATAGGAAAACGTGTTTTCGTGAAGAAATCATGACAAACTAACACAAAATGAAGATTTCATTATAACTTGACATTCTGAGTTGTTTTCATGAAACCTGCGCTTCCCCTATAAGAGTTCAACCTACCATTATAGGAAAACGTGTTTTCGTGAAGAAATCATGACAAACTAACACAAGATGAAGATTTCATTATAACTTGACATTCTGAGTTGATTTCATGAAACCTGCGCTTCCCCTATAAGAGTTTGACCTACCATTATAGGAAAACGTGTTTTCGTGAAAAAATCATGACAAACTAACACAAAATGAAGATTTCATTATAACTTGACATTCTGAGTTCATTTCATGAAACCTGCGCTTCCCCTATAAGAGTTCGACGTAACATTATAGGAAAACGTGTTTTCGTGAAGAAATCATGACAAACTAACACAAAATGAAGATTTCATTATAACTTGACATTCTGAGTTGTTTTCATGAAACCTGCGCTTCCCCTATAAGAGTTCAACCTACCATTATAGGAAAACGTGTTTTCGTGAAGAAATCATGACAAACTAACACAAGATGAAGATTTCATTATAACTTGACATTCTGAGTTGTTTTCATGAAACCTGCGCTTCCCCTATAAGAGTTCAACCTACCATTATAGGAAAACGTGTTTTCGTGAAGAAATCATGACAAACTAACACAAGATGAAGATTTCATTATAACTTGACATTCTGAGTTGTTTTCATGAAACCTGCGCTTCCCCTATAAGAGTTCAACCTACCATTATAGGAAAACGTGTTTTCGTGAAGAAATCATGACAAACTAACACAAGATGAAGATTTCATTATAACTTGACATTCTGAGTTGTTTTCATGAAACCTGCGCTTCCCCTACAAGAGTTCGACCTACCATTATAGGAAAACGTGTTTTCGTGAAGAAATCATGACAAACTAACACAAAATGAAGATTTCATTATAACTTGACATTCTGAGTTGTTTTCATGAAACCTGCGCTTCCCCTATAAGAGTTCCACCTACCATTATAGGAAAACGTGTTTTCGTGAAGAAATCATGACAAACTAACACAAGATGAAGATTTCATTATAACTTGACATTCTGAGTTGTTTTCATGAAACCTGCGCTTCCCCTATAAGAGTGCAACCTACCATTATAGGAAAACGTGTTTTCGTGAAGAAATCATGACAAACTAACACAAGATGAAGATTTCATTATAACTTGACATTCTGAGTTGTTTTCATGAAACCTGCGCTTCCCCTATAAGAGTTCAACCTACCATTATAGGAAAACGTGTTTTCGTGAAGAAATCATGACAAACTAACACAAGATGAAGATTTCATTATAACTTGACATTCTGAGTTGTTTTCATGAAACCTGCGCTTCCCCTACAAGAGTTCAACCTACCATTATAGGAAAACGTGTTTTCGTGAAGAAATCATGACAAACTAACACAAGATGAAGATTTCATTATAACTTGACATTCTGAGTTGTTTTCATGAAACCTGCGCTTCCCCTATAAGAGTTCGACGTAACATTATAGGAAAACGTGTTTTCGTGAAGAAATCATGACAAACTAACACAAAATGAAGATTTCATTATAACTTGACATTCTGAGTTGTTTTCATGAAACCTGCGCTTCCCCTATAAGAGTTCAACCTACCATTATAGGAAAACGTGTTTTCGTGAAGAAATCATGACAAACTAACACAAGATGAAGATTTCATTATAACTTGACATTCTGAGTTGATTTCATGAAACCTGCGCTTCCCCTATAAGAGTTTGACCTACCATTATAGGAAAACGTGTTTTCGTGAAAAAATCATGACAAACTAACACAAAATGAAGATTTCATTATAACTTGACATTCTGAGTTCATTTCATGAAACCTGCGCTTCCCCTATAAGAGTTCGACGTAACATTATAGGAAAACGTGTTTTCGTGAAGAAATCATGACAAACTAACACAAAATGAAGATTTCATTATAACTTGACATTCTGAGTTGTTTTCATGAAACCTGCGCTTCCCCTATAAGAGTTCAACCTACCATTATAGGAAAACGTGTTTTCGTGAAGAAATCATGACAAACTAACACAAGATGAAGATTTCATTATAACTTGACATTCTGAGTTGTTTTCATGAAACCTGCGCTTCCCCTATAAGAGTTCAACCTACCATTATAGGAAAACGTGTTTTCGTGAAGAAATCATGACAAACTAACACAAGATGAAGATTTCATTATAACTTGACATTCTGAGTTGTTTTCATGAAACCTGCGCTTCCCCTATAAGAGTTCAACCTACCATTATAGGAAAACGTGTTTTCGTGAAGAAATCATGACAAACTAACACAAGATGAAGATTTCATTATAACTTGACATTCTGAGTTGTTTTCATGAAACCTGCGCTTCCCCTACAAGAGTTCGACCTACCATTATAGGAAAACGTGTTTTCGTGAAGAAATCATGACAAACTAACACAAAATGAAGATTTCATTATAACTTGACATTCTGAGTTGTTTTCATGAAACCTGCGCTTCCCCTATAAGAGTTCCACCTACCATTATAGGAAAACGTGTTTTCGTGAAGAAATCATGACAAACTAACACAAGATGAAGATTTCATTATAACTTGACATTCTGAGTTGTTTTCATGAAACCTGCGCTTCCCCTATAAGAGTGCAACCTACCATTATAGGAAAACGTGTTTTCGTGAAGAAATCATGACAAACTAACACAAGATGAAGATTTCATTATAACTTGACATTCTGAGTTGTTTTCATGAAACCTGCGCTTCCCCTATAAGAGTTCAACCTACCATTATAGGAAAACGTGTTTTCGTGAAGAAATCATGACAAACTAACACAAGATGAAGATTTCATTATAACTTGACATTCTGAGTTGTTTTCATGAAACCTGCGCTTCCCCTACAAGAGTTCAACCTACCATTATAGGAAAACGTGTTTTCGTGAAGAAATCATGACAAACTAACACAAGATGAAGATTTCATTATAACTTGACATTCTGAGTTGATTTCATGAAACCTGCGCTTCCCCTATAAGAGTTTGACCTACCATTATAGGAAAACGTGTTTTCGTGAAAAAATCATGACAAACTAACACAAAATGAAGATTTCATTATAACTTGACATTCTGAGTTCATTTCATGAAACCTGCGCTTCCCCTATAAGAGTTCGACGTAACATTATAGGAAAACGTGTTTTCGTGAAGAAATCATGACAAACTAACACAAAATGAAGATTTCATTATAACTTGACATTCTGAGTTGTTTTCATGAAACCTGCGCTTCCCCTATAAGAGTTCAACCTACCATTATAGGAAAACGTGTTTTCGTGAAGAAATCATGACAAACTAACACAAGATGAAGATTTCATTATAACTTGACATTCTGAGTTGTTTTCATGAAACCTGCGCTTCCCCTATAAGAGTTCAACCTACCATTATAGGAAAACGTGTTTTCGTGAAGAAATCATGACAAACTAACACAAGATGAAGATTTCATTATAACTTGACATTCTGAGTTGTTTTCATGAAACCTGCGCTTCCCCTATAAGAGTTCAACCTACCATTATAGGAAAACGTGTTTTCGTGAAGAAATCATGACAAACTAACACAAGATGAAGATTTCATTATAACTTGACATTCTGAGTTGTTTTCATGAAACCTGCGCTTCCCCTACAAGAGTTCAACCTACCATTATAGGAAAACGTGTTTTCGTGAAGAAATCATGACAAACTAACACAAGATGAAGATTTCATTATAACTTGACATTCTGAGTTGATTTCATGAAACCTGCGCTTCCCCTATAAGAGTTTGACCTACCATTATAGGAAAACGTGTTTTCGTGAAGAAATCATGACAAACTAACACAAGATGAAGATTTCATTATAACTTGACATTCTGAGTTGTTTTCATGAAACCTGCGCTTCCCCTATAAGAGTTCAACCTACCATTATAGGAAAACGTGTTTTCGTGAAGAAATCATGACAAACTAACACAAGATGAAGATTTCATTATAACTTGACATTCTGAGTTGTTTTCATGAAACCTGGGCTTCCCCTACAAGAGTTCAACCTACCATTATAGGAAAACGTGTTTTCGTGAAGAAATCATGACAAACTAACACAAGATGAAGATTTCATTATAACTTGACATTCTGAGTTGTTTTCATGAAACCTGCGCTTCCCCTATAAGAGTTCAACCTACCATTATAGGAAAACGTGTTTTCGTGAAGAAATCATGACAAACTAACACAAGATGAAGATTTCATTATAACTTGACATTCTGAGTTGTTTTCATGAATCCTGCGCTTCCCCTATAAGAGTTCAACCTACCATTATAGGAAAACGTGTTTTCGTGAAGAAATCATGACAAACTAACACAAGATGAAGATTTCATTATAACTTGACATTCTGAGTTTATTTCATGAAACCTGCGCTTCCCCTACAAGAGTTCAACCTACCATTATAGGAAAACGTGTTTTCGTGAAGAAATCATGACAAACTAACACAAAATGAAGATTTCATTATAACTTGACATTCTGAGTTGATTTCATGAAACCTGCGCTTCCCCTATAAGAGTTTGACCTACCATTATAGGAAAACGTGTTTTCGTGAAGAAATCATGACAAACTAACACAAAATGAAGATTTCATTATAACTTGACATTCTGAGTTGTTTTCATGAAACCTGCGCTTCCCCTACAAGAGTTCGACCTACCATTATAGGAAAACGTGTTTTCGTGAAGAAATCATGACAAACTAACACAAGATGAAGATTTCATTATAACTTGACATTCTGAGTTGTTTTCATGAAACCTGCGCTTCCCCTACAAGAGTTCGACCTACCATTATAGGAAAACGTGTTTTCGTGAAGAAATCATGACAAACTAACACAAAATGAAGATTTCATTATAACTTGACATTCTGAGTTGTTTTCATGAAACCTGCGCTTCCCCTATAAGAGTTCAACCTACCATTATAGGAAAACGTGTTTTCGTGAAGAAATCATGACAAACTAACACAAGATGAAGATTTCATTATAACTTGACATTCTGAGTTGTTTTCATGAAACCTGCGCTTCCCCTATAAGAGTTCAACCTACCATTATAGGAAAACGTGTTTTCGTGAAGAAATCATGACAAACTAACACAAGATGAAGATTTCATTATAACTTGACATTCTGAGTTGTTTTCATGAAACCTGCGCTTCCCCTACAAGAGTTCAACCTACCATTATAGGAAAACGTGTTTTCGTGAAGAAATCATGACAAACTAACACAAGATGAAGATTTCATTATAACTTGACATTCTGAGTTGTTTTCATGAAACCTGCGCTTCCCCTACAAGAGTTCAACCTACCATTATAGGAAAACGTGTTTTCGTGAAGAAATCATGACAAACTAACACAAGATGAAGATTTCATTATAACTTGACATTCTGAGTTGTTTTCATGAAACCTGCGCTTCCCCTATAAGAGTTCAACCTACCATTATAGGAAAACGTGTTTTCGTGAAGAAATCATGACAAACTAACACAAGATGAAGATTTCATTATAACTTGACATTCTGAGTTGTTTTCACGAATCCTGCGCTTCCCCTATAAGAGTTCAACCTACCATTATAGGAAAACGTGTTTTCGTGAAGAAATCATGACAAACTAACACAAGATGAAGATTTCATTATAACTTGACATTCTGAGTTTATTTCATGAAACCTGCGCTTCCCCTACAAGAGTTCAACCTACCATTATAGGAAAACGTGTTTTCGTGAAGAAATCATGACAAACTAACACAAAATGAAGATTTCATTATAACTTGACATTCTGAGTTGATTTCATGAAACCTGCGCTTCCCCTATAAGAGTTTGACCTACCATTATAGGAAAACGTGTTTTCGTGAAGAAATCATGACAAACTAACACAAAATGAAGATTTCATTATAACTTGACATTCTGAGTTGTTTTCATGAAACCTGCGCTTCCCCTACAAGAGTTCGACCTACCATTATAGGAAAACGTGTTTTCGTGAAGAAATCATGACAAACTAACACAAGATGAAGATTTCATTATAACTTGACATTCTGAGTTGTTTTCATGAAACCTGCGCTTCCCCTACAAGAGTTCAACCTACCATTATAGGAAAACGTGTTTTCGTGAAGAAATCATGACAAACTAACACAAAATGAAGATTTCATTATAACTTGACATTCTGAGTTTATTTCATGAAACCTGCGCTTCCCCTACAAGAGTTCAACCTACCATTATAGGAAAACGTGTTTTCGTGAAGAAATCATGACAAACTAACACAAAATGAAGATTTCATTATAACTTGACATTCTGAGTTGTTTTCATGAAACCTGCGCTTCCCCTACAAGAGTTCGACCTACCATTATAGGAAAACGTGTTTTCGTGAAGACATCATGACAAACTAACACAAGATGAAGATTTCATTATAACTTGACATTCTGAGTTGTTTTCATGAAACCTGCGCTTCCCCTACAAGAGTTCAACCTACCATTATAGGAAAACGTGTTTTCGTGAAGAAATCATGACAAACTAACACAAGATGAAGATTTCATTATAACTTGACATTCTGAGTTGTTTTCATGAAACCTGCGCTTCCCCTATAAGAGTTCAACCTACCATTATAGGAAAACGTGTTTTCGTGAAGAAATCATGACAAACTAACACAAGATGAAGATTTCATTATAACTTGACATTCTGAGTTGTTTTCATGAATCCTGCGCTTCCCCTATAAGAGTTCAACCTACCATTATAGGAAAACGTGTTTTCGTGAAGAAATCATGACAAACTAACACAAGATGAAGATTTCATTATAACTTGACATTCTGAGTTTATTTCATGAAACCTGCGCTTCCCCTACAAGAGTTCAACCTACCATTATAGGAAAACGTGTTTTCGTGAAGAAATCATGACAAACTAACACAAAATGAAGATTTCATTATAACTTGACATTCTGAGTTGATTTCATGAAACCTGCGCTTCCCCTATAAGAGTTTGACCTACCATTATAGGAAAACGTGTTTTCGTGAAGAAATCATGACAAACTAACACAAGATGAAGATTTCATTATAACTTGACATTCTGAGTTGTTTTCATGAAACCTGCGCTTCCCCTACAAGAGTTCAACCTACCATTATAGGAAAACGTGTTTTCGTGAAGAAATCATGACAAACTAACACAAAATGAAGATTTCATTATAACTTGACATTCTGAGTTGTTTTCATGAAACCTGCGCTTCCCCTATAAGAGTTCAACCTACCATTATAGGAAAACGTGTTTTCGTGAAGAAATCATGACAAACTAACACAAGATGAAGATTTCATTATAACTTGACATTCTGAGTTGATTTCATGAAACCTGCGCTTCCCCTATAAGAGTTCGACCTACCATTATAGGAAAACGTGTTTTCGTGAAAAAATCATGACAAACTAACACAAAATGAAGATTTCATTATAACTTGACATTCTGAGTTCATTTCAGGAAACCTGCGCTTCCCCTATAAGAGTTCGACGTAACATTATAGGAAAACGTGTTTTCGTGAAGAAATCATGACAAACTAACACAAAATGAAGATTTCATTATAACTTGACATTCTGAGTTGTTTTCATGAAACCTGCGCTTCCCCTATAAGAGTTCAACCTACCATTATATGAAAACGTGTTTTCGTGAAGAAATCATGACAAACTAACACAAAATGAAGATTTCATTATAACTTGACATTCTGAGTTGTTTTCATGAAACCTGCGCTTCCCCTATAAGAGTTCAACCTACCATTATAGGAAAACGTGTTTTCGTGAAGAAATCATGACAAACTAACACAAGATGAAGATTTCATTATAACTTGACATTCTGAGTTGTTTTCATGAAACCTGCGCTTCCCCTATAAGAGTTCGACGTAACATTATAGGAAAACGTGTTTTCGTGAAGAAATCATGACAAACTAACACAAAATGAAGATTTCATTATAACTTGACATTCTGAGTTGTTTTCATGAAACCTGCGCTTCCCCTATAAGAGTTCAACCTACCATTATAGGAAAACGTGTTTTCGTGAAGAAATCATGACAAACTAACACAAGATGAAGATTTCATTATAACTTGACATTCTGAGTTGATTTCATGAAACCTGCGCTTCCCCTATAAGAGTTTGACCTACCATTATAGGAAAACGTGTTTTCGTGAAAAAATCATGACAAACTAACACAAAATGAAGATTTCATTATAACTTGACATTCTGAGTTCATTTCATGAAACCTGCGCTTCCCCTATAAGAGTTCGACGTAACATTATAGGAAAACGTGTTTTCGTGAAGAAATCATGACAAACTAACACAAAATGAAGATTTCATTATAACTTGACATTCTGAGTTGTTTTCATGAAACCTGCGCTTCCCCTATAAGAGTTCAACCTACCATTATAGGAAAACGTGTTTTCGTGAAGAAATCATGACAAACTAACACAAGATGAAGATTTCATTATAACTTGACATTCTGAGTTGTTTTCATGAAACCTGCGCTTCCCCTATAAGAGTTCAACCTACCATTATAGGAAAACGTGTTTTCGTGAAGAAATCATGACAAACTAACACAAGATGAAGATTTCATTATAACTTGACATTCTGAGTTGTTTTCATGAAACCTGCGCTTCCCCTATAAGAGTTCCACCTACCATTATAGGAAAACGTGTTTTCGTGAAGAAATCATGACAAACTAACACAAAATGAAGATTTCATTATAACTTGACATTCTGAGTTGTTTTCATGAAACCTGCGCTTCCCCTACAAGAGTTCGACCTACCATTATAGGAAAACGTGTTTTCGTGAAGAAATCATGACAAACTAACACAAGATGAAGATTTCATTATAACTTGACATTCTGAGTTGATTTCATGAAACCTGCGCTTCCCCTATAAGAGTTTGACCTACCATTATAGGAAAACGTGTTTTCGTGAAAAAATCATGACAAACTAACACAAAATGAAGATTTCATTATAACTTGACATTCTGAGTTCATTTCATGAAACCTGCGCTTCCCCTATAAGAGTTCGACGTAACATTATAGGAAAACGTGTTTTCGTGAAGAAATCATGACAAACTAACACAAAATGAAGATTTCATTATAACTTGACATTCTGAGTTGTTTTCATGAAACCTGCGCTTCCCCTATAAGAGTTCAACCTACCATTATAGGAAAACGTGTTTTCGTGAAGAAATCATGACAAACTAACACAAGATGAAGATTTCATTATAACTTGACATTCTGAGTTGTTTTCATGAAACCTGCGCTTCCCCTATAAGAGTTCAACCTACCATTATAGGAAAACGTGTTTTCGTGAAGAAATCATGACAAACTAACACAAGATGAAGATTTCATTATAACTTGACATTCTGAGTTGTTTTCATGAAACCTGCGCTTCCCCTATAAGAGTTCCACCTACCATTATAGGAAAACGTGTTTTCGTGAAGAAATCATGACAAACTAACACAAAATGAAGATTTCATTATAACTTGACATTCTGAGTTGTTTTCATGAAACCTGCGCTTCCCCTACAAGAGTTCGACCTACCATTATAGGAAAACGTGTTTTCGTGAAGAAATCATGACAAACTAACACAAGATGAAGATTTCATTATAACTTGACATTCTGAGTTGTTTTCATGAAACCTGCGCTTCCCCTACAAGAGTTTGACCTACCATTATAGGAAAACGTGTTTTCGTGAAGAAATCATGACAAACTAACACAAAATGAAGATTTCATTATAACTTGACATTCTGAGTTGTTTTCATGAAACCTGCGCTTCCCCTATAAGAGTTCCACCTACCATTATAGGAAAACGTGTTTTCGTGAAGAAATCATGACAAACTAACACAAGATGAAGATTTCATTATAACTTGACATTCTGAGTTGTTTTCATGAAACCTGCGCTTCCCCTATAAGAGTGCAACCTACCATTATAGGAAAACGTGTTTTCGTGAAGAAATCATGACAAACTAACACAAGATGAAGATTTCATTATAACTTGACATTCTGAGTTGTTTTCATGAAACCTGCGCTTCCCCTATAAGAGTTCAACCTACCATTATAGGAAAACGTGTTTTCGTGAAGAAATCATGACAAACTAACACAAGATGAAGATTTCATTATAACTTGACATTCTGAGTTGTTTTCATGAAACCTGCGCTTCCCCTACAAGAGTTCAACCTACCATTATAGGAAAACGTGTTTTCGTGAAGAAATCATGACAAACTAACACAAGATGAAGATTTCATTATAACTTGACATTCTGAGTTGATTTCATGAAACCTGCGCTTCCCCTATAAGAGTTTGACCTACCATTATAGGAAAACGTGTTTTCGTGAAAAAATCATGACAAACTAACACAAAATGAAGATTTCATTATAACTTGACATTCTGAGTTCATTTCATGAAACCTGCGCTTCCCCTATAAGAGTTCGACGTAACATTATAGGAAAACGTGTTTTCGTGAAGAAATCATGACAAACTAACACAAAATGAAGATTTCATTATAACTTGACATTCTGAGTTGTTTTCATGAAACCTGCGCTTCCCCTATAAGAGTTCAACCTACCATTATAGGAAAACGTGTTTTCGTGAAGAAATCATGACAAACTAACACAAGATGAAGATTTCATTATAACTTGACATTCTGAGTTGTTTTCATGAAACCTGCGCTTCCCCTATAAGAGTTCAACCTACCATTATAGGAAAACGTGTTTTCGTGAAGAAATCATGACAAACTAACACAAGATGAAGATTTCATTATAACTTGACATTCTGAGTTGTTTTCATGAAACCTGCGCTTCCCCTATAAGAGTTCAACCTACCATTATAGGAAAACGTGTTTTCGTGAAGAAATCATGACAAACTAACACAAAATGAAGATTTCATTATAACTTGACATTCTGAGTTGATTTCATGAAACCTGCGCTTCCCCTATAAGAGTTTGACCTACCATTATAGGAAAACGTGTTTTCGTGAAGAAATCATGACAAACTAACACAAAATGAAGATTTCATTATAACTTGACATTCTGAGTTGTTTTCATGAAACCTGCGCTTCCCCTACAAGAGTTCGACCTACCATTATAGGAAAACGTGTTTTCGTGAAGAAATCATGACAAACTAACACAAGATGAAGATTTCATTATAACTTGACATTCTGAGTTGTTTTCATGAAACCTGCGCTTCCCCTACAAGAGTTCAACCTACCATTATAGGAAAACGTGTTTTCGTGAAGAAATCATGACAAACTAACACAAAATGAAGATTTCATTATAACTTGACATTCTGAGTTTATTTCATGAAACCTGCGCTTCCCCTACAAGAGTTCAACCTACCATTATAGGAAAACGTGTTTTCGTGAAGAAATCATGACAAACTAACACAAAATGAAGATTTCATTATAACTTGACATTCTGAGTTGTTTTCATGAAACCTGCGCTTCCCCTACAAGAGTTCGACCTACCATTATAGGAAAACGTGTTTTCGTGAAGACATCATGACAAACTAACACAAGATGAAGATTTCATTATAACTTGACATTCTGAGTTGTTTTCATGAAACCTGCGCTTCCCCTATAAGAGTTCAACCTACCATTATAGGAAAACGTGTTTTCGTGAAGAAATCATGACAAACTAACACAAGATGAAGATTTCATTATAACTTGACATTCTGAGTTGATTTCATGAAACCTGCGCTTCCCCTATAAGAGTTCGACCTACCATTATAGGAAAACGTGTTTTCGTGAAAAAATCATGACAAACTAACACAAAATGAAGATTTCATTATAACTTGACATTCTGAGTTCATTTCAGGAAACCTGCGCTTCCCCTATAAGAGTTCGACGTAACATTATAGGAAAACGTGTTTTCGTGAAGAAATCATGACAAACTAACACAAAATGAAGATTTCATTATAACTTGACATTCTGAGTTGTTTTCATGAAACCTGCGCTTCCCCTATAAGAGTTCAACCTACCATTATATGAAAACGTGTTTTCGTGAAGAAATCATGACAAACTAACACAAAATGAAGATTTCATTATAACTTGACATTCTGAGTTGTTTTCATGAAACCTGCGCTTCCCCTATAAGAGTTCAACCTACCATTATAGGAAAACGTGTTTTCGTGAAGAAATCATGACAAACTAACACAAGATGAAGATTTCATTATAACTTGACATTCTGAGTTGTTTTCATGAAACCTGCGCTTCCCCTATAAGAGTTCGACGTAACATTATAGGAAAACGTGTTTTCGTGAAGAAATCATGACAAACTAACACAAAATGAAGATTTCATTATAACTTGACATTCTGAGTTGTTTTCATGAAACCTGCGCTTCCCCTATAAGAGTTCAACCTACCATTATAGGAAAACGTGTTTTCGTGAAGAAATCATGACAAACTAACACAAGATGAAGATTTCATTATAACTTGACATTCTGAGTTGATTTCATGAAACCTGCGCTTCCCCTATAAGAGTTTGACCTACCATTATAGGAAAACGTGTTTTCGTGAAAAAATCATGACAAACTAACACAAAATGAAGATTTCATTATAACTTGACATTCTGAGTTCATTTCATGAAACCTGCGCTTCCCCTATAAGAGTTCGACGTAACATTATAGGAAAACGTGTTTTCGTGAAGAAATCATGACAAACTAACACAAAATGAAGATTTCATTATAACTTGACATTCTGAGTTGTTTTCATGAAACCTGCGCTTCCCCTATAAGAGTTCAACCTACCATTATAGGAAAACGTGTTTTCGTGAAGAAATCATGACAAACTAACACAAGATGAAGATTTCATTATAACTTGACATTCTGAGTTGTTTTCATGAAACCTGCGCTTCCCCTATAAGAGTTCAACCTACCATTATAGGAAAACGTGTTTTCGTGAAGAAATCATGACAAACTAACACAAGATGAAGATTTCATTATAACTTGACATTCTGAGTTGTTTTCATGAAACCTGCGCTTCCCCTATAAGAGTTCAACCTACCATTATAGGAAAACGTGTTTTCGTGAAGAAATCATGACAAACTAACACAAGATGAAGATTTCATTATAACTTGACATTCTGAGTTGTTTTCATGAAACCTGCGCTTCCCCTACAAGAGTTTGACCTACCATTATAGGAAAACGTGTTTTCGTGAAGAAATCATGACAAACTAACACAAAATGAAGATTTCATTATAACTTGACATTCTGAGTTGTTTTCATGAAACCTGCGCTTCCCCTACAAGAGTTCAACCTACCATTATAGGAAAACGTGTTTTCGTGAAGAAATCATGACAAACTAACACAAGATGAAGATTTCATTATAACTTGACATTCTGAGTTGATTTCATGAAACCTGCGCTTCCCCTATAAGAGTTTGACCTACCATTATAGGAAAACGTGTTTTCGTGAAGAAATCATGACAAACTAACACAAGATGAAGATTTCATTATAACTTGACATTCTGAGTTGTTTTCATGAAACCTGCGCTTCCCCTATAAGAGTTCAACCTACCATTATAGGAAAACGTGTTTTCGTGAAGAAATCATGACAAACTAACACAAGATGAAGATTTCATTATAACTTGACATTCTGAGTTGTTTTCATGAAACCTGGGCTTCCCCTACAAGAGTTCAACCTACCATTATAGGAAAACGTGTTTTCGTGAAGAAATCATGACAAACTAACACAAGATGAAGATTTCATTATAACTTGACATTCTGAGTTGTTTTCATGAAACCTGCGCTTCCCCTATAAGAGTTCAACCTACCATTATAGGAAAACGTGTTTTCGTGAAGAAATCATGACAAACTAACACAAGATGAAGATTTCATTATAACTTGACATTCTGAGTTGTTTTCATGAATCCTGCGCTTCCCCTATAAGAGTTCAACCTACCATTATAGGAAAACGTGTTTTCGTGAAGAAATCATGACAAACTAACACAAGATGAAGATTTCATTATAACTTGACATTCTGAGTTTATTTCATGAAACCTGCGCTTCCCCTACAAGAGTTCAACCTACCATTATAGGAAAACGTGTTTTCGTGAAGAAATCATGACAAACTAACACAAAATGAAGATTTCATTATAACTTGACATTCTGAGTTGATTTCATGAAACCTGCGCTTCCCCTATAAGAGTTTGACCTACCATTATAGGAAAACGTGTTTTCGTGAAGAAATCATGACAAACTAACACAAAATGAAGATTTCATTATAACTTGACATTCTGAGTTGTTTTCATGAAACCTGCGCTTCCCCTACAAGAGTTCGACCTACCATTATAGGAAAACGTGTTTTCGTGAAGAAATCATGACAAACTAACACAAGATGAAGATTTCATTATAACTTGACATTCTGAGTTGTTTTCATGAAACCTGCGCTTCCCCTACAAGAGTTCGACCTACCATTATAGGAAAACGTGTTTTCGTGAAGAAATCATGACAAACTAACACAAAATGAAGATTTCATTATAACTTGACATTCTGAGTTGTTTTCATGAAACCTGCGCTTCCCCTATAAGAGTTCAACCTACCATTATAGGAAAACGTGTTTTCGTGAAGAAATCATGACAAACTAACACAAGATGAAGATTTCATTATAACTTGACATTCTGAGTTGTTTTCATGAAACCTGCGCTTCCCCTATAAGAGTTCAACCTACCATTATAGGAAAACGTGTTTTCGTGAAGAAATCATGACAAACTAACACAAGATGAAGATTTCATTATAACTTGACATTCTGAGTTGTTTTCATGAAACCTGCGCTTCCCCTACAAGAGTTCAACCTACCATTATAGGAAAACGTGTTTTCGTGAAGAAATCATGACAAACTAACACAAGATGAAGATTTCATTATAACTTGACATTCTGAGTTGTTTTCATGAAACCTGCGCTTCCCCTACAAGAGTTCAACCTACCATTATAGGAAAACGTGTTTTCGTGAAGAAATCATGACAAACTAACACAAGATGAAGATTTCATTATAACTTGACATTCTGAGTTGTTTTCATGAAACCTGCGCTTCCCCTATAAGAGTTCAACCTACCATTATAGGAAAACGTGTTTTCGTGAAGAAATCATGACAAACTAACACAAGATGAAGATTTCATTATAACTTGACATTCTGAGTTGTTTTCATGAATCCTGCGCTTCCCCTATAAGAGTTCAACCTACCATTACAGGAAAACGTGTTTTCGTGAAGAAATCATGACAAACTAACACAAGATGAAGATTTCATTATAACTTGACATTCTGAGTTTATTTCATGAAACCTGCGCTTCCCCTACAAGAGTTCAACCTACCATTATAGGAAAACGTGTTTTCGTGAAGAAATCATGACAAACTAACACAAAATGAAGATTTCATTATAACTTGACATTCTGAGTTGATTTCATGAAACCTGCGCTTCCCCTATAAGAGTTTGACCTACCATTATAGGAAAACGTGTTTTCGTGAAGAAATCATGACAAACTAACACAAAATGAAGATTTCATTATAACTTGACATTCTGAGTTGTTTTCATGAAACCTGCGCTTCCCCTACAAGAGTTCGACCTACCATTATAGGAAAACGTGTTTTCGTGAAGAAATCATGACAAACTAACACAAGATGAAGATTTCATTATAACTTGACATTCTGAGTTGTTTTCATGAAACCTGCGCTTCCCCTACAAGAGTTCAACCTACCATTATAGGAAAACGTGTTTTCGTGAAGAAATCATGACAAACTAACACAAAATGAAGATTTCATTATAACTTGACATTCTGAGTTTATTTCATGAAACCTGCGCTTCCCCTACAAGAGTTCAACCTACCATTATAGGAAAACGTGTTTTCGTGAAGAAATCATGACAAACTAACACAAAATGAAGATTTCATTATAACTTGACATTCTGAGTTGTTTTCATGAAACCTGCGCTTCCCCTACAAGAGTTCGACCTACCATTATAGGAAAACGTGTTTTCGTGAAGACATCATGACAAACTAACACAAGATGAAGATTTCATTATAACTTGACATTCTGAGTTGTTTTCATGAAACCTGCGCTTCCCCTACAAGAGTTCAACCTACCATTATAGGAAAACGTGTTTTCGTGAAGAAATCATGACAAACTAACACAAGATGAAGATTTCATTATAACTTGACATTCTGAGTTGTTTTCATGAAACCTGCGCTTCCCCTATAAGAGTTCAACCTACCATTATAGGAAAACGTGTTTTCGTGAAGAAATCATGACAAACTAACACAAGATGAAGATTTCATTATAACTTGACATTCTGAGTTGTTTTCATGAATCCTGCGCTTCCCCTATAAGAGTTCAACCTACCATTATAGGAAAACGTGTTTTCGTGAAGAAATCATGACAAACTAACACAAGATGAAGATTTCATTATAACTTGACATTCTGAGTTTATTTCATGAAACCTGCGCTTCCCCTACAAGAGTTCAACCTACAACAACAACAACAACAAATTTATTTTTGTATAGCGCATTATCACAACATTACATTGTCCCAAAGCGCTTTACAGCATCCCCACCCAAAGCCCCCAGTGAGTAAGCCATAGGCGACAGTGGCAAGGAAAAACTCCCTAGAAGGAAGAAACCTTGGGAGGGACCAGACTCAAAGGGGGAGCCCATCCTCCAGGGGCCGGCAGGGAGAGTCAAATACAGTACCATTATAGGAAAACGTGTTTTCGTGAAGAAATCATGACAAACTAACACAAAATGAAGATTTCATTATAACTTGACATTCTGAGTTGATTTCATGAAACCTGCGCTTCCCCTATAAGAGTTTGACCTACCATTATAGGAAAACGTGTTTTCGTGAAGAAATCATGACAAACTAACACAAGATGAAGATTTCATTATAACTTGACATTCTGAGTTGTTTTCATGAAACCTGCGCTTCCCCTACAAGAGTTCAACCTACCATTATAGGAAAACGTGTTTTCGTGAAGAAATCATGACAAACTAACACAAAATGAAGATTTCATTATAACTTGACATTCTGAGTTGTTTTCATGAAACCTGCGCTTCCCCTATAAGAGTTCAACCTACCATTATAGGAAAACGTGTTTTCGTGAAGAAATCATGACAAACTAACACAAGATGAAGATTTCATTATAACTTGACATTCTGAGTTGATTTCATGAAACCTGCGCTTCCCCTATAAGAGTTCGACCTACCATTATAGGAAAACGTGTTTTCGTGAAAAAATCATGACAAACTAACACAAAATGAAGATTTCATTATAACTTGACATTCTGAGTTCATTTCAGGAAACCTGCGCTTCCCCTATAAGAGTTCGACGTAACATTATAGGAAAACGTGTTTTCGTGAAGAAATCATGACAAACTAACACAAAATGAAGATTTCATTATAACTTGACATTCTGAGTTGTTTTCATGAAACCTGCGCTTCCCCTATAAGAGTTCAACCTACCATTATATGAAAACGTGTTTTCGTGAAGAAATCATGACAAACTAGCACAAAATGAAGATTTCATTATAACTTGACATTCTGAGTTGTTTTCATGAAACCTGCGCTTCCCCTATAAGAGTTCAACCTACCATTATAGGAAAACGTGTTTTCGTGAAGAAATCATGACAAACTAACACAAGATGAAGATTTCATTATAACTTGACATTCTGAGTTGTTTTCATGAAACCTGCGCTTCCCCTATAAGAGTTCGACGTAACATTATAGGAAAACGTGTTTTCGTGAAGAAATCATGACAAACTAACACAAAATGAAGATTTCATTATAACTTGACATTCTGAGTTGTTTTCATGAAACCTGCGCTTCCCCTATAAGAGTTCAACCTACCATTATAGGAAAACGTGTTTTCGTGAAGAAATCATGACAAACTAACACAAGATGAAGATTTCATTATAACTTGACATTCTGAGTTGATTTCATGAAACCTGCGCTTCCCCTATAAGAGTTTGACCTACCATTATAGGAAAACGTGTTTTCGTGAAAAAATCATGACAAACTAACACAAAATGAAGATTTCATTATAACTTGACATTCTGAGTTCATTTCATGAAACCTGCGCTTCCCCTATAAGAGTTCGACGTAACATTATAGGAAAACGTGTTTTCGTGAAGAAATCATGACAAACTAACACAAAATGAAGATTTCATTATAACTTGACATTCTGAGTTGTTTTCATGAAACCTGCGCTTCCCCTATAAGAGTTCAACCTACCATTATAGGAAAACGTGTTTTCGTGAAGAAATCATGACAAACTAACACAAGATGAAGATTTCATTATAACTTGACATTCTGAGTTGTTTTCATGAAACCTGCGCTTCCCCTATAAGAGTTCAACCTACCATTATAGGAAAACGTGTTTTCGTGAAGAAATCATGACAAACTAACACAAGATGAAGATTTCATTATAACTTGACATTCTGAGTTGTTTTCATGAAACCTGCGCTTCCCCTATAAGAGTTCAACCTACCATTATAGGAAAACGTGTTTTCGTGAAGAAATCATGACAAACTAACACAAGATGAAGATTTCATTATAACTTGACATTCTGAGTTGTTTTCATGAAACCTGCGCTTCCCCTACAAGAGTTTGACCTACCATTATAGGAAAACGTGTTTTCGTGAAGAAATCATGACAAACTAACACAAAATGAAGATTTCATTATAACTTGACATTCTGAGTTGTTTTCATGAAACCTGCGCTTCCCCTATAAGAGTTCCACCTACCATTATAGGAAAACGTGTTTTCGTGAAGAAATCATGACAAACTAACACAAGATGAAGATTTCATTATAACTTGACATTCTGAGTTGTTTTCATGAAACCTGCGCTTCCCCTATAAGAGTGCAACCTACCATTATAGGAAAACGTGTTTTCGTGAAGAAATCATGACAAACTAACACAAGATGAAGATTTCATTATAACTTGACATTCTGAGTTGTTTTCATGAAACCTGCGCTTCCCCTATAAGAGTTCAACCTACCATTATAGGAAAACGTGTTTTCGTGAAGAAATCATGACAAACTAACACAAGATGAAGATTTCATTATAACTTGACATTCTGAGTTGTTTTCATGAAACCTGCGCTTCCCCTACAAGAGTTCAACCTACCATTATAGGAAAACGTGTTTTCGTGAAGAAATCATGACAAACTAACACAAGATGAAGATTTCATTATAACTTGACATTCTGAGTTGATTTCATGAAACCTGCGCTTCCCCTATAAGAGTTTGACCTACCATTATAGGAAAACGTGTTTTCGTGAAAAAATCATGACAAACTAACACAAAATGAAGATTTCATTATAACTTGACATTCTGAGTTCATTTCATGAAACCTGCGCTTCCCCTATAAGAGTTCGACGTAACATTATAGGAAAACGTGTTTTCGTGAAGAAATCATGACAAACTAACACAAAATGAAGATTTCATTATAACTTGACATTCTGAGTTGTTTTCATGAAACCTGCGCTTCCCCTATAAGAGTTCAACCTACCATTATAGGAAAACGTGTTTTCGTGAAGAAATCATGACAAACTAACACAAGATGAAGATTTCATTATAACTTGACATTCTGAGTTGTTTTCATGAAACCTGCGCTTCCCCTATAAGAGTTCAACCTACCATTATAGGAAAACGTGTTTTCGTGAAGAAATCATGACAAACTAACACAAGATGAAGATTTCATTATAACTTGACATTCTGAGTTGTTTTCATGAAACCTGCGCTTCCCCTATAAGAGTTCAACCTACCATTATAGGAAAACGTGTTTTCGTGAAGAAATCATGACAAACTAACACAAGATGAAGATTTCATTATAACTTGACATTCTGAGTTGTTTTCATGAAACCTGCGCTTCCCCTACAAGAGTTCAACCTACCATTATAGGAAAACGTGTTTTCGTGAAGAAATCATGACAAACTAACACAAGATGAAGATTTCATTATAACTTGACATTCTGAGTTGATTTCATGAAACCTGCGCTTCCCCTATAAGAGTTTGACCTACCATTATAGGAAAACGTGTTTTCGTGAAGAAATCATGACAAACTAACACAAGATGAAGATTTCATTATAACTTGACATTCTGAGTTGTTTTCATGAAACCTGCGCTTCCCCTATAAGAGTTCAACCTACCATTATAGGAAAACGTGTTTTCGTGAAGAAATCATGACAAACTAACACAAGATGAAGATTTCATTATAACTTGACATTCTGAGTTGTTTTCATGAAACCTGGGCTTCCCCTACAAGAGTTCAACCTACCATTATAGGAAAACGTGTTTTCGTGAAGAAATCATGACAAACTAACACAAGATGAAGATTTCATTATAACTTGACATTCTGAGTTGTTTTCATGAAACCTGCGCTTCCCCTATAAGAGTTCAACCTACCATTATAGGAAAACGTGTTTTCGTGAAGAAATCATGACAAACTAACACAAGATGAAGATTTCATTATAACTTGACATTCTGAGTTGTTTTCATGAATCCTGCGCTTCCCCTATAAGAGTTCAACCTACCATTATAGGAAAACGTGTTTTCGTGAAGAAATCATGACAAACTAACACAAGATGAAGATTTCATTATAACTTGACATTCTGAGTTTATTTCATGAAACCTGCGCTTCCCCTACAAGAGTTCAACCTACCATTATAGGAAAACGTGTTTTCGTGAAGAAATCATGACAAACTAACACAAAATGAAGATTTCATTATAACTTGACATTCTGAGTTGATTTCATGAAACCTGCGCTTCCCCTATAAGAGTTTGACCTACCATTATAGGAAAACGTGTTTTCGTGAAGAAATCATGACAAACTAACACAAAATGAAGATTTCATTATAACTTGACATTCTGAGTTGTTTTCATGAAACCTGCGCTTCCCCTACAAGAGTTCGACCTACCATTATAGGAAAACGTGTTTTCGTGAAGAAATCATGACAAACTAACACAAGATGAAGATTTCATTATAACTTGACATTCTGAGTTGTTTTCATGAAACCTGCGCTTCCCCTACAAGAGTTCGACCTACCATTATAGGAAAACGTGTTTTCGTGAAGAAATCATGACAAACTAACACAAAATGAAGATTTCATTATAACTTGACATTCTGAGTTGTTTTCATGAAACCTGCGCTTCCCCTATAAGAGTTCAACCTACCATTATAGGAAAACGTGTTTTCGTGAAGAAATCATGACAAACTAACACAAGATGAAGATTTCATTATAACTTGACATTCTGAGTTGTTTTCATGAAACCTGCGCTTCCCCTATAAGAGTTCAACCTACCATTATAGGAAAACGTGTTTTCGTGAAGAAATCATGACAAACTAACACAAGATGAAGATTTCATTATAACTTGACATTCTGAGTTGTTTTCATGAAACCTGCGCTTCCCCTACAAGAGTTCAACCTACCATTATAGGAAAACGTGTTTTCGTGAAGAAATCATGACAAACTAACACAAAATGAAGATTTCATTATAACTTGACATTCTGAGTTGATTTCATGAAACCTGCGCTTCCCCTATAAGAGTTTGACCTACCATTATAGGAAAACGTGTTTTCGTGAAGAAATCATGACAAACTAACACAAAATGAAGATTTCATTATAACTTGACATTCTGAGTTGTTTTCATGAAACCTGCGCTTCCCCTACAAGAGTTCGACCTACCATTATAGGAAAACGTGTTTTCGTGAAGAAATCATGACAAACTAACACAAGATGAAGATTTCATTATAACTTGACATTCTGAGTTGTTTTCATGAAACCTGCGCTTCCCCTACAAGAGTTCAACCTACCATTATAGGAAAACGTGTTTTCGTGAAGAAATCATGACAAACTAACACAAAATGAAGATTTCATTATAACTTGACATTCTGAGTTTATTTCATGAAACCTGCGCTTCCCCTACAAGAGTTCAACCTACCATTATAGGAAAACGTGTTTTCGTGAAGAAATCATGACAAACTAACACAAAATGAAGATTTCATTATAACTTGACATTCTGAGTTGTTTTCATGAAACCTGCGCTTCCCCTACAAGAGTTCGACCTACCATTATAGGAAAACGTGTTTTCGTGAAGACATCATGACAAACTAACACAAGATGAAGATTTCATTATAACTTGACATTCTGAGTTGTTTTCATGAAACCTGCGCTTCCCCTACAAGAGTTCAACCTACCATTATAGGAAAACGTGTTTTCGTGAAGAAATCATGACAAACTAACACAAGATGAAGATTTCATTATAACTTGACATTCTGAGTTGTTTTCATGAAACCTGCGCTTCCCCTATAAGAGTTCAACCTACCATTATAGGAAAACGTGTTTTCGTGAAGAAATCATGACAAACTAACACAAGATGAAGATTTCATTATAACTTGACATTCTGAGTTGTTTTCATGAATCCTGCGCTTCCCCTATAAGAGTTCAACCTACCATTATAGGAAAACGTGTTTTCGTGAAGAAATCATGACAAACTAACACAAGATGAAGATTTCATTATAACTTGACATTCTGAGTTTATTTCATGAAACCTGCGCTTCCCCTACAAGAGTTCAACCTACCATTATAGGAAAACGTGTTTTCGTGAAGAAATCATGACAAACTAACACAAAATGAAGATTTCATTATAACTTGACATTCTGAGTTGATTTCATGAAACCTGCGCTTCCCCTATAAGAGTTTGACCTACCATTATAGGAAAACGTGTTTTCGTGAAGAAATCATGACAAACTAACACAAGATGAAGATTTCATTATAACTTGACATTCTGAGTTCATTTCATGAAACCTGCGCTTCCCCTATAAGAGTTCGACGTAACATTATAGGAAAACGTGTTTTCGTGAAGAAATCATGACAAACTAACACAAAATGAAGATTTCATTATAACTTGACATTCTGAGTTGTTTTCATGAAACCTGCGCTTCCCCTATAAGAGTTCAACCTACCATTATAGGAAAACGTGTTTTCGTGAAGAAATCATGACAAACTAACACAAGATGAAGATTTCATTATAACTTGACATTCTGAGTTGTTTTCATGAAACCTGCGCTTCCCCTATAAGAGTTCAACCTACCATTATAGGAAAACGTGTTTTCGTGAAGAAATCATGACAAACTAACACAAGATGAAGATTTCATTATAACTTGACATTCTGAGTTGTTTTCATGAAACCTGCGCTTCCCCTATAAGAGTTCAACCTACCATTATAGGAAAACGTGTTTTCGTGAAGAAATCATGACAAACTAACACAAGATGAAGATTTCATTATAACTTGACATTCTGAGTTGTTTTCATGAAACCTGCGCTTCCCCTATAAGAGTTCAACCTACCATTATAGGAAAACGTGTTTTCGTGAAGAAATCATGACAAACTAACACAAGATGAAGATTTCATTATAACTTGACATTCTGAGTTGTTTTCATGAAACCTGCGCTTCCCCTATAAGAGTTCAACCTACCATTATAGGAAAACGTGTTTTCGTGAAGAAATCATGACAAACTAACACAAGATGAAGATTTCATTATAACTTGACATTCTGAGTTGTTTTCATGAAACCTGCGCTTCCCCTACAAGAGTTTGACCTACCATTATAGGAAAACGTGTTTTCGTGAAGAAATCATGACAAACTAACACAAAATGAAGATTTCATTATAACTTGACATTCTGAGTTGTTTTCATGAAACCTGCGCTTCCCCTATAAGAGTTCCACCTACCATTATAGGAAAACGTGTTTTCGTGAAGAAATCATGACAAACTAACACAAGATGAAGATTTCATTATAACTTGACATTCTGAGTTGTTTTCATGAAACCTGCGCTTCCCCTATAAGAGTGCAACCTACCATTATAGGAAAACGTGTTTTCGTGAAGAAATCATGACAAACTAACACAAGATGAAGATTTCATTATAACTTGACATTCTGAGTTGTTTTCAAGAAACCTGCGCTTCCCCTATAAGAGTTCAACCTACCATTATAGGAAAACGTGTTTTCGTGAAGAAATCATGACAAACTAACACAAGATGAAGATTTCATTATAACTTGACATTCTGAGTTGTTTTCATGAAACCTGCGCTTCCCCTACAAGAGTTCAACCTACCATTATAGGAAAACATGTTTTCGTGAAGAAATCATGACAAACTAACACAAGATGAAGATTTCATTATAACTTGACATTCTGAGTTGATTTCATGAAACCTGCGCTTCCCCTATAAGAGTTTGACCTACCATTATAGGAAAACGTGTTTTCGTGAAAAAATCATGACAAACTAACACAAAATGAAGATTTCATTATAACTTGACATTCTGAGTTCATTTCATGAAACCTGCGCTTCCCCTATAAGAGTTCGACGTAACATTATAGGAAAACGTGTTTTCGTGAAGAAATCATGACAAACTAACACAAAATGAAGATTTCATTATAACTTGACATTCTGAGTTGTTTTCATGAAACCTGCGCTTCCCCTATAAGAGTTCAACCTACCATTATAGGAAAACGTGTTTTCGTGAAGAAATCATGACAAACTAACACAAGATGAAGATTTCATTATAACTTGACATTCTGAGTTGTTTTCATGAAACCTGCGCTTCCCCTATAAGAGTTCAACCTACCATTATAGGAAAACGTGTTTTCGTGAAGAAATCATGACAAACTAACACAAGATGAAGATTTCATTATAACTTGACATTCTGAGTTGTTTTCATGAAACCTGCGCTTCCCCTATAAGAGTTCAACCTACCATTATAGGAAAACGTGTTTTCGTGAAGAAATCATGACAAACTAACACAAGATGAAGATTTCATTATAACTTGACATTCTGAGTTGTTTTCATGAAACCTGCGCTTCCCCTACAAGAGTTCAACCTACCATTATAGGAAAACGTGTTTTCGTGAAGAAATCATGACAAACTAACACAAGATGAAGATTTCATTATAACTTGACATTCTGAGTTGATTTCATGAAACCTGCGCTTCCCCTATAAGAGTTTGACCTACCATTATAGGAAAACGTGTTTTCGTGAAGAAATCATGACAAACTAACACAAGATGAAGATTTCATTATAACTTGACATTCTGAGTTGTTTTCATGAAACCTGCGCTTCCCCTATAAGAGTTCAACCTACCATTATAGGAAAACGTGTTTTCGTGAAGAAATCATGACAAACTAACACAAGATGAAGATTTCATTATAACTTGACATTCTGAGTTGTTTTCATGAAACCTGGGCTTCCCCTACAAGAGTTCAACCTACCATTATAGGAAAACGTGTTTTCGTGAAGAAATCATGACAAACTAACACAAGATGAAGATTTCATTATAACTTGACATTCTGAGTTGTTTTCATGAAACCTGCGCTTCCCCTATAAGAGTTCAACCTACCATTATAGGAAAACGTGTTTTCGTGAAGAAATCATGACAAACTAACACAAGATGAAGATTTCATTATAACTTGACATTCTGAGTTGTTTTCATGAATCCTGCGCTTCCCCTATAAGAGTTCAACCTACCATTATAGGAAAACGTGTTTTCGTGAAGAAATCATGACAAACTAACACAAGATGAAGATTTCATTATAACTTGACATTCTGAGTTTATTTCATGAAACCTGCGCTTCCCCTACAAGAGTTCAACCTACCATTATAGGAAAACGTGTTTTCGTGAAGAAATCATGACAAACTAACACAAAATGAAGATTTCATTATAACTTGACATTCTGAGTTGATTTCATGAAACCTGCGCTTCCCCTATAAGAGTTTGACCTACCATTATAGGAAAACGTGTTTTCGTGAAGAAATCATGACAAACTAACACAAAATGAAGATTTCATTATAACTTGACATTCTGAGTTGTTTTCATGAAACCTGCGCTTCCCCTACAAGAGTTCGACCTACCATTATAGGAAAACGTGTTTTCGTGAAGAAATCATGACAAACTAACACAAGATGAAGATTTCATTATAACTTGACATTCTGAGTTGTTTTCATGAAACCTGCGCTTCCCCTACAAGAGTTCGACCTACCATTATAGGAAAACGTGTTTTCGTGAAGAAATCATGACAAACTAACACAAAATGAAGATTTCATTATAACTTGACATTCTGAGTTGTTTTCATGAAACCTGCGCTTCCCCTATAAGAGTTCAACCTACCATTATAGGAAAACGTGTTTTCGTGAAGAAATCATGACAAACTAACACAAGATGAAGATTTCATTATAACTTGACATTCTGAGTTGTTTTCATGAAACCTGCGCTTCCCCTATAAGAGTTCAACCTACCATTATAGGAAAACGTGTTTTCGTGAAGAAATCATGACAAACTAACACAAGATGAAGATTTCATTATAACTTGACATTCTGAGTTGTTTTCATGAAACCTGCGCTTCCCCTACAAGAGTTCAACCTACCATTATAGGAAAACGTGTTTTCGTGAAGAAATCATGACAAACTAACACAAAATGAAGATTTCATTATAACTTGACATTCTGAGTTGTTTTCATGAAACCTGCGCTTCCCCTACAAGAGTTCAACCTACCATTATAGGAAAACGTGTTTTCGTGAAGAAATCATGACAAACTAACACAAGATGAAGATTTCATTATAACTTGACATTCTGAGTTGTTTTCATGAAACCTGCGCTTCCCCTATAAGAGTTCAACCTACCATTATAGGAAAACGTGTTTTCGTGAAGAAATCATGACAAACTAACACAAGATGAAGATTTCATTATAACTTGACATTCTGAGTTGTTTTCATGAATCCTGCGCTTCCCCTATAAGAGTTCAACCTACCATTATAGGAAAACGTGTTTTCGTGAAGAAATCATGACAAACTAACACAAGATGAAGATTTCATTATAACTTGACATTCTGAGTTTATTTCATGAAACCTGCGCTTCCCCTACAAGAGTTCAACCTACCATTATAGGAAAACGTGTTTTCGTGAAGAAATCATGACAAACTAACACAAAATGAAGATTTCATTATAACTTGACATTCTGAGTTGATTTCATGAAACCTGCGCTTCCCCTATAAGAGTTTGACCTACCATTATAGGAAAACGTGTTTTCGTGAAGAAATCATGACAAACTAACACAAAATGAAGATTTCATTATAACTTGACATTCTGAGTTGTTTTCATGAAACCTGCGCTTCCCCTACAAGAGTTCGACCTACCATTATAGGAAAACGTGTTTTCGTGAAGAAATCATGACAAACTAACACAAGATGAAGATTTCATTATAACTTGACATTCTGAGTTGTTTTCATGAAACCTGCGCTTCCCCTACAAGAGTTCAACCTACCATTATAGGAAAACGTGTTTTCGTGAAGAAATCATGACAAACTAACACAAAATGAAGATTTCATTATAACTTGACATTCTGAGTTTATTTCATGAAACCTGCGCTTCCCCTACAAGAGTTCAACCTACCATTATAGGAAAACGTGTTTTCGTGAAGAAATCATGACAAACTAACACAAAATGAAGATTTCATTATAACTTGACATTCTGAGTTGTTTTCATGAAACCTGCGCTTCCCCTACAAGAGTTCGACCTACCATTATAGAAAAACGTGTTTTCGTGAAGACATCATGACAAACTAACAGAAGATGAAGATTTCATTATAACTTGACATTCTGAGTTGTTTTCATGAAACCTGCGCTTCCCCTATAAGAGTTCAACCTACCATTATAGGAAAACGTGTTTTCGTGAAGAAATCATGACAAACTAACACAAGATGAAGATTTCATTATAACTTGACATTCTGAGTTTATTTCATGAAACCTGCGCTTCCCCTACAAGAGTTCAACCTACCATTATAGGAAAACGTGTTTTCGTGAAGAAATCATGACAAACTAACACAAAATGACGATTTCATTATAACTTGACATTCTGAGTTGATTTCATGAAACCTGCGCTTCCCCTATTAGAGTTCGACCTACCATTATAGGAAAACGTGTTTTCGTGAAGAAATCATGACAAACTAACACAAAATGAAGATTTCATTATAACTTGACATTCTGAGTTGATTTCATGAATCCTGCGCTTCCCCTATTAGAGTTCGACCTACCATTATAGGAAAACGTGTTTTCGTGAAGAAATCATGACAAACTAACACAAGATGAAGATTTCATTATAACTTGACATTCTGAGTTGTTTTCATGAAACCTGCGCTTCCCCTATAAGAGTTCAACCTACCATTATAGGAAAACGTGTTTTCGTGAAGAAATCATGACAAACTAACACAAGATGAAGATTTCATTATAACTTGACATTCTGAGTTGTTTTCATGAAACCTGCGCTTCCCCTACAAGAGTTCAACCTACCATTATAGGAAAACGTGTTTTCGTGAAGAAATCATGACAAACTAACACAAGATGAAGATTTCATTATAACTTGACATTCTGAGTTGTTTTCATGAAACCTGCGCTTCCCCTATAAGAGTTCAACCTACCATTATAGGAAAACGTGTTTTCGTGAAGAAATCATGACAAACTAACACAAGATGAAGATTTCATTATAACTTGACATTCTGAGTTGTTTTCATGAAACCTGCGCTTCCCCTATAAGAGTTCAACCTACCATTATAGGAAAACGTGTTTTCGTGAAGAAATCATGACAAACTAACACAAGATGAAGATTTCATTATAACTTGACATTCTGAGTTGTTTTCATGAAACCTGCGCTTCCCCTACAAGAGTTCAACCTACCATTATAGGAAAACGTGTTTTCGTGAAGAAATCATGACAAACTAACACAAGATGAAGATTTCATTATAACTTGACATTCTGAGTTGTTTTCATGAAACCTGCGCTTCCCCTATAAGAGTTCAACCTACCATTATAGGAAAACGTGTTTTCGTGAAGAAATCATGACAAACTAACACAAGATGAAGATTTCATTATAACTTGACATTCTGAGTTGTTTTCATGAATCCTGCGCTTCCCCTACAAGAGTTCAACCTACCATTATAGGAAAACGTGTTTTCGTGAAGAAATCATGACAAACTAACACAAGATGAAGATTTCATTATAACTTGACATTCTGAGTTTATTTCATGAAACCTGCGCTTCCCCTACAAGAGTTCAACCTACCATTATAGGAAAACGTGTTTTCGTGAAGAAATCATGACAAACTAACACAAAATGAAGATTTCATTATAACTTGACATTCTGAGTTGATTTCATGAAACCTGCGCTTCCCCTATAAGAGTTTGACCTACCATTATAGGAAAACGTGTTTTCGTGAAGAAATCATGACAAACTAACACAAAATGAAGATTTCATTATAACTTGACATTCTGAGTTGTTTTCATGAAACCTGCGCTTCCCCTACAAGAGTTCGACCTACCATTATAGGAAAACGTGTTTTCGTGAAGAAATCATGACAAACTAACACAAGATGAAGATTTCATTATAACTTGACATTCTGAGTTGTTTTCATGAAACCTGCGCTTCCCCTACAAGAGTTCGACCTACCATTATAGGAAAACGTGTTTTCGTGAAGAAATCATGACAAACTAACACAAAATGAAGATTTCATTATAACTTGACATTCTGAGTTGTTTTCATGAAACCTGCGCTTCCCCTACAAGAGTTCAACCTACCATTATAGGAAAACGTGTTTTCGTGAAGAAATCATGACAAACTAACACAAAATGAAGATTTCATTATAACTTGACATTCTGAGTTGTTTTCATGAAACCTGCGCTTCCCCTATAAGAGTTCAACCTACCATTATAGGAAAACGTGTTTTCGTGAAGAAATCATGACAAACTAACACAAGATGAAGATTTCATTATAACTTGACATTCTGAGTTGTTTTCATGAAACCTGCGCTTCCCCTATAAGAGTTCAACCTACCATTATAGGAAAACGTGTTTTCGTGAAGAAATCATGACAAACTAACACAAGATGAAGATTTCATTATAACTTGACATTCTGAGTTGTTTTCATGAAACCTGCGCTTCCCCTACAAGAGTTCAACCTACCATTATAGGAAAACGTGTTTTCGTGAAGAAATCATGACAAACTAACACAAGATGAAGATTTCATTATAACTTGACATTCTGAGTTGTTTTCATGAAACCTGCGCTTCCCCTATAAGAGTTCAACCTACCATTATAGGAAAACGTGTTTTCGTGAAGAAATCATGACAAACTAACACAAGATGAAGATTTCATTATAACTTGACATTCTGAGTTGTTTTCATGAATCCTGCGCTTCCCCTATAAGAGTTCAACCTACCATTATAGGAAAACGTGTTTTCGTGAAGAAATCATGACAAACTAACACTAGATGAAGATTTCATTATAACTTGACATTCTGAGTTTATTTCATGAAACCTGCGCTTCCCCTACAAGAGTTCAACCTACCATTATAGGAAAACGTGTTTTCGTGAAGAAATCATGACAAACTAACACAAAATGAAGATTTCATTATAACTTGACATTCTGAGTTGATTTCATGAAACCTGCGCTTCCCCTACAAGAGTTCGACCTACCATTATAGGAAAACGTGTTTTCGTGAAGAAATCATGACAAACTAACACAAAATGAAGATTTCATTATAACTTGACATTCTGAGTTGTTTTCATGAAACCTGCGCTTCCCCTACAAGAGTTCAACCTACCATTATAGGAAAACGTGTTTTCGTGAAGAAATCATGACAAACTAACACAAAATGAAGATTTCATTATAACTTGACATTCTGAGTTGTTTTCATGAAACCTGCGCTTCCCCTATAAGAGTTCAACCTACCATTATAGGAAAACGTGTTTTCGTGAAGAAATCATGACAAACTAACACAAGATGAAGATTTCATTATAACTTGACATTCTGAGTTGTTTTCATGAAACCTGCGCTTCCCCTATAAGAGTTCAACCTACCATTATAGGAAAACGTGTTTTCGTGAAGAAATCATGACAAACTAACACAAGATGAAGATTTCATTATAACTTGACATTCTGAGTTGTTTTCATGAAACCTGCGCTTCCCCTACAAGAGTTCAACCTACCATTATAGGAAAACGTGTTTTCGTGAAGAAATCATGACAAACTAACACAAGATGAAGATTTCATTATAACTTGACATTCTGAGTTGTTTTCATGAAACCTGCGCTTCCCCTATAAGAGTTCAACCTACCATTATAGGAAAACGTGTTTTCGTGAAGAAATCATGACAAACTAACACAAGATGAAGATTTCATTATAACTTGACATTCTGAGTTGTTTTCATGAATCCTGCGCTTCCCCTATAAGAGTTCAACCTACCATTATAGGAAAACGTGTTTTCGTGAAGAAATCATGACAAACTAACACTAGATGAAGATTTCATTATAACTTGACATTCTGAGTTTATTTCATGAAACCTGCGCTTCCCCTACAAGAGTTCAACCTACCATTATAGGAAAACGTGTTTTCGTGAAGAAATCATGACAAACTAACACAAAATGAAGATTTCATTATAACTTGACATTCTGAGTTGATTTCATGAAACCTGCGCTTCCCCTATAAGAGTTTGACCTACCATTATAGGAAAACGTGTTTTCGTGAAGAAATCATGACAAACTAACACAAGATGAAGATTTCATTATAACTTGACATTCTGAGTTGTTTTCATGAAACCTGCGCTTCCCCTACAAGAGTTCAACCTACCATTATAGGAAAACGTGTTTTCGTGAAGAAATCATGACAAACTAACACAAAATGAAGATTTCATTATAACTTGACATTCTGAGTTGTTTTCATGAAACCTGCGCTTCCCCTATAAGAGTTCAACCTACCATTATAGGAAAACGTGTTTTCGTGAAGAAATCATGACAAACTAACACAAGATGAAGATTTCATTATAACTTGACATTCTGAGTTGTTTTCATGAAACCTGCGCTTCCCCTATAAGAGTTCAACCTACCATTATAGGAAAACGTGTTTTCGTGAAGAAATCATGACAAACTAACACAAGATGAAGATTTCATTATAACTTGACATTCTGAGTTGTTTTCATGAAACCTGCGCTTCCCCTATAAGAGTTCAACCTACCATTATAGGAAAACGTGTTTTCGTGAAGAAATCATGACAAACTAACACAAGATGAAGATTTCATTATAACTTGACATTCTGAGTTGTTTTCATGAAACCTGCGCTTCCCCTACAAGAGTTCAACCTACCATTATAGGAAAACGTGTTTTCGTGAAGAAATCATGACAAACTAACACAAGATGAAGATTTCATTATAACTTGACATTCTGAGTTGTTTTCATGAAACCTGCGCTTCCCCTACAAGAGTTCAACCTACCATTATAGGAAAACGTGTTTTCGTGAAGAAATCATGACAAACTAACACAAGATGAAGATTTCATTATAACTTGACATTCTGAGTTGTTTTCATGAAACCTGCGCTTCCCCTATAAGAGTTCAACCTACCATTATAGGAAAACGTGTTTTCGTGAAGAAATCATGACAAACTAACACAAGATGAAGATTTCATTATAACTTGACATTCTGAGTTGTTTTCATGAATCCTGCGCTTCCCCTATAAGAGTTCAACCTACCATTACAGGAAAACGTGTTTTCGTGAAGAAATCATGACAAACTAACACAAGATGAAGATTTCATTATAACTTGACATTCTGAGTTTATTTCATGAAACCTGCGCTTCCCCTACAAGAGTTCAACCTACCATTATAGGAAAACGTGTTTTCGTGAAGAAATCATGACAAACTAACACAAAATGAAGATTTCATTATAACTTGACATTCTGAGTTGATTTCATGAAACCTGCGCTTCCCCTATAAGAGTTTGACCTACCATTATAGGAAAACGTGTTTTCGTGAAGAAATCATGACAAACTAACACAAAATGAAGATTTCATTATAACTTGACATTCTGAGTTGTTTTCATGAAACCTGCGCTTCCCCTACAAGAGTTCGACCTACCATTATAGGAAAACGTGTTTTCGTGAAGAAATCATGACAAACTAACACAAGATGAAGATTTCATTATAACTTGACATTCTGAGTTGTTTTCATGAAACCTGCGCTTCCCCTACAAGAGTTCAACCTACCATTATAGGAAAACGTGTTTTCGTGAAGAAATCATGACAAACTAACACAAAATGAAGATTTCATTATAACTTGACATTCTGAGTTGTTTTCATGAAACCTGCGCTTCCCCTACAAGAGTTCAACCTACCATTATAGGAAAACGTGTTTTCGTGAAGAAATCATGACAAACTAACACAAAATGAAGATTTCATTATAACTTGACATTCTGAGTTGTTTTCATGAAACCTGCGCTTCCCCTACAAGAGTTCGACCTACCATTATAGGAAAACGTGTTTTCGTGAAGACATCATGACAAACTAACACAAGATGAAGATTTCATTATAACTTGACATTCTGAGTTGTTTTCATGAAACCTGCGCTTCCCCTACAAGAGTTCGACCTACCATTATAGGAAAACGTGTTTTCGTGAAGAAATCATGACAAACTAACACAAGATGAAGATTTCATTATAACTTGACATTCTGAGTTGTTTTCATGAAACCTGCGCTTCCCCTATAAGAGTTCAACCTACCATTATAGGAAAACGTGTTTTCGTGAAGAAATCATGACAAACTAACACAAGATGAAGATTTCATTATAACTTGACATTCTGAGTTGTTTTCATGAATCCTGCGCTTCCCCTATAAGAGTTCAACCTACCATTATAGGAAAACGTGTTTTCGTGAAGAAATCATGACAAACTAACACAAGATGAAGATTTCATTATAACTTGACATTCTGAGTTTATTTCATGAAACCTGCGCTTCCCCTACAAGAGTTCAACCTACCATTATAGGAAAACGTGTTTTCGTGAAGAAATCATGACAAACTAACACAAAATGAAGATTTCATTATAACTTGACATTCTGAGTTGATTTCATGAAACCTGCGCTTCCCCTATAAGAGTTTGACCTACCATTATAGGAAAACGTGTTTTCGTGAAGAAATCATGACAAACTAACACAAGATGAAGATTTCATTATAACTTGACATTCTGAGTTGTTTTCATGAAACCTGCGCTTCCCCTACAAGAGTTCAACCTACCATTATAGGAAAACGTGTTTTCGTGAAGAAATCATGACAAACTAACACAAAATGAAGATTTCATTATAACTTGACATTCTGAGTTGTTTTCATGAAACCTGCGCTTCCCCTATAAGAGTTCAACCTACCATTATAGGAAAACGTGTTTTCGTGAAGAAATCATGACAAACTAACACAAGATGAAGATTTCATTATAACTTGACATTCTGAGTTGATTTCATGAAACCTGCGCTTCCCCTATAAGAGTTCGACCTACCATTATAGGAAAACGTGTTTTCGTGAAAAAATCATGACAAACTAACACAAAATGAAGATTTCATTATAACTTGACATTCTGAGTTCATTTCAGGAAACCTGCGCTTCCCCTATAAGAGTTCGACGTAACATTATAGGAAAACGTGTTTTCGTGAAGAAATCATGACAAACTAACACAAAATGAAGATTTCATTATAACTTGACATTCTGAGTTGTTTTCATGAAACCTGCGCTTCCCCTATAAGAGTTCAACCTACCATTATATGAAAACGTGTTTTCGTGAAGAAATCATGACAAACTAGCACAAAATGAAGATTTCATTATAACTTGACATTCTGAGTTGTTTTCATGAAACCTGCGCTTCCCCTATAAGAGTTCAACCTACCATTATAGGAAAACGTGTTTTCGTGAAGAAATCATGACAAACTAACACAAGATGAAGATTTCATTATAACTTGACATTCTGAGTTGTTTTCATGAAACCTGCGCTTCCCCTACAAGAGTTCAACCTACCATTATAGGAAAACGTGTTTTCGTGAAGAAATCATGACAAACTAACACAAGATGAAGATTTCATTATAACTTGACATTCTGAGTTGATTTCATGAAACCTGCGCTTCCCCTATAAGAGTTTGACCTACCATTATAGGAAAACGTGTTTTCGTGAAGAAATCATGACAAACTAACACAAGATGAAGATTTCATTATAACTTGACATTCTGAGTTGTTTTCATGAAACCTGCGCTTCCCCTATAAGAGTTCAACCTACCATTATAGGAAAACGTGTTTTCGTGAAGAAATCATGACAAACTAACACAAGATGAAGATTTCATTATAACTTGACATTCTGAGTTGTTTTCATGAAACCTGGGCTTCCCCTACAAGAGTTCAACCTACCATTATAGGAAAACGTGTTTTCGTGAAGAAATCATGACAAACTAACACAAGATGAAGATTTCATTATAACTTGACATTCTGAGTTGTTTTCATGAAACCTGCGCTTCCCCTATAAGAGTTCAACCTACCATTATAGGAAAACGTGTTTTCGTGAAGAAATCATGACAAACTAACACAAGATGAAGATTTCATTATAACTTGACATTCTGAGTTGTTTTCATGAATCCTGCGCTTCCCCTATAAGAGTTCAACCTACCATTATAGGAAAACGTGTTTTCGTGAAGAAATCATGACAAACTAACACAAGATGAAGATTTCATTATAACTTGACATTCTGAGTTTATTTCATGAAACCTGCGCTTCCCCTACAAGAGTTCAACCTACCATTATAGGAAAACGTGTTTTCGTGAAGAAATCATGACAAACTAACACAAAATGAAGATTTCATTATAACTTGACATTCTGAGTTGATTTCATGAAACCTGCGCTTCCCCTATAAGAGTTTGACCTACCATTATAGGAAAACGTGTTTTCGTGAAGAAATCATGACAAACTAACACAAAATGAAGATTTCATTATAACTTGACATTCTGAGTTGTTTTCATGAAACCTGCGCTTCCCCTACAAGAGTTCGACCTACCATTATAGGAAAACGTGTTTTCGTGAAGAAATCATGACAAACTAACACAAGATGAAGATTTCATTATAACTTGACATTCTGAGTTGTTTTCATGAAACCTGCGCTTCCCCTACAAGAGTTCGACCTACCATTATAGGAAAACGTGTTTTCGTGAAGAAATCATGACAAACTAACACAAAATGAAGATTTCATTATAACTTGACATTCTGAGTTGTTTTCATGAAACCTGCGCTTCCCCTATAAGAGTTCAACCTACCATTATAGGAAAACGTGTTTTCGTGAAGAAATCATGACAAACTAACACAAGATGAAGATTTCATTATAACTTGACATTCTGAGTTGTTTTCATGAAACCTGCGCTTCCCCTATAAGAGTTCAACCTACCATTATAGGAAAACGTGTTTTCGTGAAGAAATCATGACAAACTAACACAAGATGAAGATTTCATTATAACTTGACATTCTGAGTTGTTTTCATGAAACCTGCGCTTCCCCTACAAGAGTTCAACCTACCATTATAGGAAAACGTGTTTTCGTGAAGAAATCATGACAAACTAACACAAGATGAAGATTTCATTATAACTTGACATTCTGAGTTGTTTTCATGAAACCTGCGCTTCCCCTACAAGAGTTCAACCTACCATTATAGGAAAACGTGTTTTCGTGAAGAAATCATGACAAACTAACACAAGATGAAGATTTCATTATAACTTGACATTCTGAGTTGTTTTCATGAAACCTGCGCTTCCCCTATAAGAGTTCAACCTACCATTATAGGAAAACGTGTTTTCGTGAAGAAATCATGACAAACTAACACAAGATGAAGATTTCATTATAACTTGACATTCTGAGTTGTTTTCATGAATCCTGCGCTTCCCCTATAAGAGTTCAACCTACCATTATAGGAAAACGTGTTTTCGTGAAGAAATCATGACAAACTAACACAAGATGAAGATTTCATTATAACTTGACATTCTGAGTTTATTTCATGAAACCTGCGCTTCCCCTACAAGAGTTCAACCTACCATTATAGGAAAACGTGTTTTCGTGAAGAAATCATGACAAACTAACACAAAATGAAGATTTCATTATAACTTGACATTCTGAGTTGATTTCATGAAACCTGCGCTTCCCCTATAAGAGTTTGACCTACCATTATAGGAAAACGTGTTTTCGTGAAGAAATCATGACAAACTAACACAAAATGAAGATTTCATTATAACTTGACATTCTGAGTTGTTTTCATGAAACCTGCGCTTCCCCTACAAGAGTTCGACCTACCATTATAGGAAAACGTGTTTTCGTGAAGAAATCATGACAAACTAACACAAGATGAAGATTTCATTATAACTTGACATTCTGAGTTGTTTTCATGAAACCTGCGCTTCCCCTACAAGAGTTCAACCTACCATTATAGGAAAACGTGTTTTCGTGAAGAAATCATGACAAACTAACACAAAATGAAGATTTCATTATAACTTGACATTCTGAGTTTATTTCATGAAACCTGCGCTTCCCCTACAAGAGTTCAACCTACCATTATAGGAAAACGTGTTTTCGTGAAGAAATCATGACAAACTAACACAAAATGAAGATTTCATTATAACTTGACATTCTGAGTTGTTTTCATGAAACCTGCGCTTCCCCTACAAGAGTTCGACCTACCATTATAGGAAAACGTGTTTTCGTGAAGACATCATGACAAACTAACACAAGATGAAGATTTCATTATAACTTGACATTCTGAGTTGTTTTCATGAAACCTGCGCTTCCCCTACAAGAGTTCAACCTACCATTATAGGAAAACGTGTTTTCGTGAAGAAATCATGACAAACTAACACAAGATGAAGATTTCATTATAACTTGACATTCTGAGTTGTTTTCATGAAACCTGCGCTTCCCCTATAAGAGTTCAACCTACCATTATAGGAAAACGTGTTTTCGTGAAGAAATCATGACAAACTAACACAAGATGAAGATTTCATTATAACTTGACATTCTGAGTTGTTTTCATGAATCCTGCGCTTCCCCTATAAGAGTTCAACCTACCATTATAGGAAAACGTGTTTTCGTGAAGAAATCATGACAAACTAACACAAGATGAAGATTTCATTATAACTTGACATTCTGAGTTTATTTCATGAAACCTGCGCTTCCCCTACAAGAGTTCAACCTACAACAACAACAACAACAAATTTATTTTTGTATAGCGCATTATCACAACATTACATTGTCCCAAAGCGCTTTACAGCATCCCCACCCAAAGCCCCCAGTGAGTAAGCCATAGGCGACAGTGGCAAGGAAAAACTCCCTAGAAGGAAGAAACCTTGGGAGGGACCAGACTCAAAGGGGGAGCCCATCCTCCAGGGGCCGGCAGGGAGAGTCAAATACAGTACCATTATAGGAAAACGTGTTTTCGTGAAGAAATCATGACAAACTAACACAAAATGAAGATTTCATTATAACTTGACATTCTGAGTTGATTTCATGAAACCTGCGCTTCCCCTATAAGAGTTTGACCTACCATTATAGGAAAACGTGTTTTCGTGAAGAAATCATGACAAACTAACACAAGATGAAGATTTCATTATAACTTGACATTCTGAGTTGTTTTCATGAAACCTGCGCTTCCCCTACAAGAGTTCAACCTACCATTATAGGAAAACGTGTTTTCGTGAAGAAATCATGACAAACTAACACAAAATGAAGATTTCATTATAACTTGACATTCTGAGTTGTTTTCATGAAACCTGCGCTTCCCCTATAAGAGTTCAACCTACCATTATAGGAAAACGTGTTTTCGTGAAGAAATCATGACAAACTAACACAAGATGAAGATTTCATTATAACTTGACATTCTGAGTTGATTTCATGAAACCTGCGCTTCCCCTATAAGAGTTCGACCTACCATTATAGGAAAACGTGTTTTCGTGAAAAAATCATGACAAACTAACACAAAATGAAGATTTCATTATAACTTGACATTCTGAGTTCATTTCAGGAAACCTGCGCTTCCCCTATAAGAGTTCGACGTAACATTATAGGAAAACGTGTTTTCGTGAAGAAATCATGACAAACTAACACAAAATGAAGATTTCATTATAACTTGACATTCTGAGTTGTTTTCATGAAACCTGCGCTTCCCCTATAAGAGTTCAACCTACCATTATATGAAAACGTGTTTTCGTGAAGAAATCATGACAAACTAGCACAAAATGAAGATTTCATTATAACTTGACATTCTGAGTTGTTTTCATGAAACCTGCGCTTCCCCTATAAGAGTTCAACCTACCATTATAGGAAAACGTGTTTTCGTGAAGAAATCATGACAAACTAACACAAGATGAAGATTTCATTATAACTTGACATTCTGAGTTGTTTTCATGAAACCTGCGCTTCCCCTATAAGAGTTCGACGTAACATTATAGGAAAACGTGTTTTCGTGAAGAAATCATGACAAACTAACACAAAATGAAGATTTCATTATAACTTGACATTCTGAGTTGTTTTCATGAAACCTGCGCTTCCCCTATAAGAGTTCAACCTACCATTATAGGAAAACGTGTTTTCGTGAAGAAATCATGACAAACTAACACAAGATGAAGATTTCATTATAACTTGACATTCTGAGTTGATTTCATGAAACCTGCGCTTCCCCTATAAGAGTTTGACCTACCATTATAGGAAAACGTGTTTTCGTGAAAAAATCATGACAAACTAACACAAAATGAAGATTTCATTATAACTTGACATTCTGAGTTCATTTCATGAAACCTGCGCTTCCCCTACAAGAGTTCAACCTACCATTATAGGAAAACGTGTTTTCGTGAAGAAATCATGACAAACTAACACAAAATGAAGATTTCATTATAACTTGACATTCTGAGTTGATTTCATGAAACCTGCGCTTCCCCTACAAGAGTTCGACCTACCATTATAGGAAAACGTGTTTTCGTGAAGAAATCATGACAAACTAACACAAAATGAAGATTTCATTATAACTTGACATTCTGAGTTGTTTTCATGAAACCTGCGCTTCCCCTACAAGAGTTCAACCTACCATTATAGGAAAACGTGTTTTCGTGAAGAAATCATGACAAACTAACACAAAATGAAGATTTCATTATAACTTGACATTCTGAGTTGTTTTCATGAAACCTGCGCTTCCCCTATAAGAGTTCAACCTACCATTATAGGAAAACGTGTTTTCGTGAAGAAATCATGACAAACTAACACAAGATGAAGATTTCATTATAACTTGACATTCTGAGTTGTTTTCATGAAACCTGCGCTTCCCCTATAAGAGTTCAACCTACCATTATAGGAAAACGTGTTTTCGTGAAGAAATCATGACAAACTAACACAAGATGAAGATTTCATTATAACTTGACATTCTGAGTTGTTTTCATGAAACCTGCGCTTCCCCTACAAGAGTTCAACCTACCATTATAGGAAAACGTGTTTTCGTGAAGAAATCATGACAAACTAACACAAGATGAAGATTTCATTATAACTTGACATTCTGAGTTGTTTTCATGAAACCTGCGCTTCCCCTATAAGAGTTCAACCTACCATTATAGGAAAACGTGTTTTCGTGAAGAAATCATGACAAACTAACACAAGATGAAGATTTCATTATAACTTGACATTCTGAGTTGTTTTCATGAATCCTGCGCTTCCCCTATAAGAGTTCAACCTACCATTATAGGAAAACGTGTTTTCGTGAAGAAATCATGACAAACTAACACTAGATGAAGATTTCATTATAACTTGACATTCTGAGTTTATTTCATGAAACCTGCGCTTCCCCTACAAGAGTTCAACCTACCATTATAGGAAAACGTGTTTTCGTGAAGAAATCATGACAAACTAACACAAAATGAAGATTTCATTATAACTTGACATTCTGAGTTGATTTCATGAAACCTGCGCTTCCCCTATAAGAGTTTGACCTACCATTATAGGAAAACGTGTTTTCGTGAAGAAATCATGACAAACTAACACAAGATGAAGATTTCATTATAACTTGACATTCTGAGTTGTTTTCATGAAACCTGCGCTTCCCCTACAAGAGTTCAACCTACCATTATAGGAAAACGTGTTTTCGTGAAGAAATCATGACAAACTAACACAAAATGAAGATTTCATTATAACTTGACATTCTGAGTTGTTTTCATGAAACCTGCGCTTCCCCTATAAGAGTTCAACCTACCATTATAGGAAAACGTGTTTTCGTGAAGAAATCATGACAAACTAACACAAGATGAAGATTTCATTATAACTTGACATTCTGAGTTGATTTCATGAAACCTGCGCTTCCCCTATAAGAGTTCAACCTACCATTATATGAAAACGTGTTTTCGTGAAGAAATCATGACAAACTAACACAAAATGAAGATTTCATTATAACTTGACATTCTGAGTTGTTTTCATGAAACCTGCGCTTCCCCTATAAGAGTTCAACCTACCATTATAGGAAAACGTGTTTTCGTGAAGAAATCATGACAAACTAACACAAGATGAAGATTTCATTATAACTTGACATTCTGAGTTGTTTTCATGAAACCTGCGCTTCCCCTATGAGTTCGACGTAACATTATAGGAAAACGTGTTTTCGTGAAGAAATCATGACAAACTAACACAAAATGAAGATTTCATTATAACTTGACATTCTGAGTTGTTTTCATGAAACCTGCGCTTCCCCTATAAGAGTTCAACCTACCATTATAGGAAAACGTGTTTTCGTGAAGAAATCATGACAAACTAACACAAGATGAAGATTTCATTATAACTTGACATTCTGAGTTGATTTCATGAAACCTGCGCTTCCCCTATAAGAGTTTGACCTACCATTATAGGAAAACGTGTTTTCGTGAAAAAATCATGACAAACTAACACAAAATGAAGATTTCATTATAACTTGACATTCTGAGTTCATTTCATGAAACCTGCGCTTCCCCTATAAGAGTTCGACGTAACATTATAGGAAAACGTGTTTTCGTGAAGAAATCATGACAAACTAACACAAAATGAAGATTTCATTATAACTTGACATTCTGAGTTGTTTTCATGAAACCTGCGCTTCCCCTATAAGAGTTCAACCTACCATTATAGGAAAACGTGTTTTCGTGAAGAAATCATGACAAACTAACACAAGATGAAGATTTCATTATAACTTGACATTCTGAGTTGTTTTCATGAAACCTGCGCTTCCCCTATAAGAGTTCAACCTACCATTATAGGAAAACGTGTTTTCGTGAAGAAATCATGACAAACTAACACAAGATGAAGATTTCATTATAACTTGACATTCTGAGTTGTTTTCATGAAACCTGCGCTTCCCCTATAAGAGTTCAACCTACCATTATAGGAAAACGTGTTTTCGTGAAGAAATCATGACAAACTAACACAAGATGAAGATTTCATTATAACTTGACATTCTGAGTTGTTTTCATGAAACCTGCGCTTCCCCTACAAGAGTTTGACCTACCATTATAGGAAAACGTGTTTTCGTGAAGAAATCATGACAAACTAACACAAGATGAAGATTTCATTATAACTTGACATTCTGAGTTGTTTTCATGAAACCTGCGCTTCCCCTATAAGAGTTCAACCTACCATTATAGGAAAACGTGTTTTCGTGAAGAAATCATGACAAACTAACACAAGATGAAGATTTCATTATAACTTGACATTCTGAGTTGTTTTCATGAATCCTGCGCTTCCCCTATAAGAGTTCAACCTACCATTATAGGAAAACGTGTTTTCGTGAAGAAATCATGACAAACTAACACTAGATGAAGATTTCATTATAACTTGACATTCTGAGTATATTTCATGAAACCTGCGCTTCCCCTACAAGAGTTCAACCTACCATTATAGGAAAACGTGTTTTCGTGAAGAAATCATGACAAACTAACACAAAATGAAGATTTCATTATAACTTGACATTCTGAGTTGATTTCATGAAACCTGCGCTTCCCCTATAAGAGTTTGACCTACCATTATAGGAAAACGTGTTTTCGTGAAGAAATCATGACAAACTAACACAAGATGAAGATTTCATTATAACTTGACATTCTGAGTTGTTTTCATGAAACCTGCGCTTCCCCTACAAGAGTTCAACCTACCATTATAGGAAAACGTGTTTTCGTGAAGAAATCATGACAAACTAACACAAAATGAAGATTTCATTATAACTTGACATTCTGAGTTGTTTTCATGAAACCTGCGCTTCCCCTATAAGAGTTCAACCTACCATTATAGGAAAACGTGTTTTCGTGAAGAAATCATGACAAACTAACACAAGATGAAGATTTCATTATAACTTGACATTCTGAGTTGATTTCATGAAACCTGCGCTTCCCCTATAAGAGTTCAACCTACCATTATATGAAAACGTGTTTTCGTGAAGAAATCATGACAAACTAACACAAAATGAAGATTTCATTATAACTTGACATTCTGAGTTGTTTTCATGAAACCTGCGCTTCCCCTATAAGAGTTCAACCTACCATTATAGGAAAACGTGTTTTCGTGAAGAAATCATGACAAACTAACACAAGATGAAGATTTCATTATAACTTGACATTCTGAGTTGTTTTCATGAAACCTGCGCTTCCCCTATAAGAGTTCGACGTAACATTATAGGAAAACGTGTTTTCGTGAAGAAATCATGACAAACTAACACAAAATGAAGATTTCATTATAACTTGACATTCTGAGTTGTTTTCATGAAACCTGCGCTTCCCCTATAAGAGTTCAACCTACCATTATAGGAAAACGTGTTTTCGTGAAGAAATCATGACAAACTAACACAAGATGAAGATTTCATTATAACTTGACATTCTGAGTTGATTTCATGAAACCTGCGCTTCCCCTATAAGAGTTTGACCTACCATTATAGGAAAACGTGTTTTCGTGAAAAAATCATGACAAACTAACACAAAATGAAGATTTCATTATAACTTGACATTCTGAGTTCATTTCATGAAACCTGCGCTTCCCCTATAAGAGTTCGACGTAACATTATAGGAAAACGTGTTTTCGTGAAGAAATCATGACAAACTAACACAAAATGAAGATTTCATTATAACTTGACATTCTGAGTTGTTTTCATGAAACCTGCGCTTCCCCTATAAGAGTTCAACCTACCATTATAGGAAAACGTGTTTTCGTGAAGAAATCATGACAAACTAACACAAGATGAAGATTTCATTATAACTTGACATTCTGAGTTGTTTTCATGAAACCTGCGCTTCCCCTATAAGAGTTCAACCTACCATTATAGGAAAACGTGTTTTCGTGAAGAAATCATGACAAACTAACACAAGATGAAGATTTCATTATAACTTGACATTCTGAGTTGTTTTCATGAAACCTGCGCTTCCCCTATAAGAGTTCAACCTACCATTTTAGGAAAACGTGTTTTCGTGAAGAAATCATGACAAACTAACACAAGATGAAGATTTCATTATAACTTGACATTCTGAGTTGTTTTCATGAAACCTGCGCTTCCCCTACAAGAGTTTGACCTACCATTATAGGAAAACGTGTTTTCGTGAAGAAATCATGACAAACTAACACAAGATGAAGATTTCATTATAACTTGACATTCTGAGTTGTTTTCATGAAACCTGCGCTTCCCCTATAAGAGTTCAACCTACCATTATAGGAAAACGTGTTTTCGTGAAGAAATCATGACAAACTAACACAAGATGAAGATTTCATTATAACTTGACATTCTGAGTTGTTTTCATGAAACCTGCGCTTCCCCTACAAGAGTTCAACCTACCATTATAGGAAAACGTGTTTTCGTGAAGAAATCATGACAAACTAACACAAGATGAAGATTTCATTATAACTTGACATTCTGAGTTGTTTTCATGAAACCTGCGCTTCCCCTATAAGAGTTCAACCTACCATTATAGGAAAACGTGTTTTCGTGAAGAAATCATGACAAACTAACACAAGATGAAGATTTCATTATAACTTGACATTCTGAGTTGTTTTCATGAATCCTGCGCTTCCCCTACAAGAGTTCAACCTACCATTATAGGAAAACGTGTTTTCGTGAAGAAATCATGACAAACTAACACAAGATGAAGATTTCATTATAACTTGACATTCTGAGTTTATTTCATGAAACCTGCGCTTCCCCTACAAGAGTTCAACCTACCATTATAGGAAAACGTGTTTTCGTGAAGAAATCATGACAAACTAACACAAAATGAAGATTTCATTATAACTTGACATTCTGAGTTGATTTCATGAAACCTGCGCTTCCCCTATAAGAGTTTGACCTACCATTATAGGAAAACGTGTTTTCGTGAAGAAATCATGACAAACTAACACAAAATGAAGATTTCATTATAACTTGACATTCTGAGTTGTTTTCATGAAACCTGCGCTTCCCCTACAAGAGTTCGACCTACCATTATAGGAAAACGTGTTTTCGTGAAGAAATCATGACAAACTAACACAAGATGAAGATTTCATTATAACTTGACATTCTGAGTTGTTTTCATGAAACCTGCGCTTCCCCTACAAGAGTTCGACCTACCATTATAGGAAAACGTGTTTTCGTGAAGAAATCATGACAAACTAACACAAAATGAAGATTTCATTATAACTTGACATTCTGAGTTGTTTTCATGAAACCTGCGCTTCCCCTACAAGAGTTCAACCTACCATTATAGGAAAACGTGTTTTCGTGAAGAAATCATGACAAACTAACACAAAATGAAGATTTCATTATAACTTGACATTCTGAGTTGTTTTCATGAAACCTGCGCTTCCCCTATAAGAGTTCAACCTACCATTATAGGAAAACGTGTTTTCGTGAAGAAATCATGACAAACTAACACAAGATGAAGATTTCATTATAACTTGACATTCTGAGTTGTTTTCATGAAACCTGCGCTTCCCCTATAAGAGTTCAACCTACCATTATAGGAAAACGTGTTTTCGTGAAGAAATCATGACAAACTAACACAAGATGAAGATTTCATTATAACTTGACATTCTGAGTTGTTTTCATGAAACCTGCGCTTCCCCTACAAGAGTTCAACCTACCATTATAGGAAAACGTGTTTTCGTGAAGAAATCATGACAAACTAACACAAGATGAAGATTTCATTATAACTTGACATTCTGAGTTGTTTTCATGAAACCTGCGCTTCCCCTATAAGAGTTCAACCTACCATTATAGGAAAACGTGTTTTCGTGAAGAAATCATGACAAACTAACACAAGATGAAGATTTCATTATAACTTGACATTCTGAGTTGTTTTCATGAATCCTGCGCTTCCCCTATAAGAGTTCAACCTACCATTATAGGAAAACGTGTTTTCGTGAAGAAATCATGACAAACTAACACAAGATGAAGATTTCATTATAACTTGACATTCTGAGTTTATTTCATGAAACCTGCGCTTCCCCTACAAGAGTTCAACCTACCATTATAGGAAAACGTGTTTTCGTGAAGAAATCATGACAAACTAACACAAAATGAAGATTTCATTATAACTTGACATTCTGAGTTGATTTCATGAAACCTGCGCTTCCCCTATAAGAGTTCGACCTACCATTATAGGAAAACGTGTTTTCGTGAAGAAATCATGACAAACTAACACAAGATGAAGATTTCATTATAACTTGACATTCTGAGTTGTTTTCATGAAACCTGCGCTTCCCCTATAAGAGTTCAACCTACCATTATAGGAAAACGTGTTTTCGTGAAGAAATCATGACAAACTAACACAAGATGAAGATTTCATTATAACTTGACATTCTGAGTTGTTTTCATGAAACCTGCGCTTCCCCTATAAGAGTTCAACCTACCATTATAGGAAAACGTGTTTTCGTGAAGAAATCATGACAAACTAACACAAGATGAAGATTTCATTATAACTTGACATTCTGAGTTGTTTTCATGAATCCTGCGCTTCCCCTATAAGAGTTCAACCTACCATTATAGGAAAACGTGTTTTCGTGAAGAAATCATGACAAACTAACACAAGATGAAGATTTCATTATAACTTGACATTCTGAGTTTATTTCATGAAACCTGCGCTTCCCCTACAAGAGTTCAACCTACCATTATAGGAAAACGTGTTTTCGTGAAGAAATCATGACAAACTAACACAAGATGAAGATTTCATTATAACTTGACATTCTGAGTTGATTTCATGAAACCTGCGCTTCCCCTATAAGAGTTTGACCTACCATTATAGGAAAACGTGTTTTCGTGAAGAAATCATGACAAACTAACACAAAATGAAGATTTCATTATAACTTGACATTCTGAGTTGTTTTCATGAAACCTGCGCTTCCAATACAAGAGTTCGACCTACCATTATAGGAAAACGTGTTTTCGTGAAGAAATCATGACAAACTAACACAAGATGAAGATTTCATTATAACTTGACATTCTGAGTTTATTTCATGAAACCTGCGCTTCCCCTACAAGAGTTCAACCTACCATTATAGGAAAACGTGTTTTCGTGAAGAAATCATGACAAACTAACACAAAATGAAGATTTCATTATAACTTGACATTCTGAGTTGATTTCATGAAACCTGCGCTTCCCCTATAAGAGTTTGACCTACCATTATAGGAAAACGTGTTTTCGTGAAGAAATCATGACAAACTAACACAAAATGAAGATTTCATTATAACTTGACATTCTGAGTTGTTTTCATGAAACCTGCGCTTCCCCTACAAGAGTTCAACCTACCATTATAGGAAAACGTGTTTTCGTGAAGAAATCATGACAAACTAACACAAAATGAAGATTTCATTATAACTTGACATTCTGAGTTGTTTTCATGAAACCTGCGCTTCCCCTATAAGAGTTCAACCTACCATTATAGGAAAACGTGTTTTCGTGAAGAAATCATGACAAACTAACACAAGATGAAGATTTCATTATAACTTGACATTCTGAGTTGTTTTCATGAAACCTGCGCTTCCCCTATAAGAGTTCAACCTACCATTATAGGAAAACGTGTTTTCGTGAAGAAATCATGACAAACTAACACAAGATGAAGATTTCATTATAACTTGACATTCTGAGTTGTTTTCATGAAACCTGCGCTTCCCCTACAAGAGTTCAACCTACCATTATAGGAAAACGTGTTTTCGTGAAGAAATCATGACAAACTAACACAAGATGAAGATTTCATTATAACTTGACATTCTGAGTTGTTTTCATGAAACCTGCGCTTCCCCTATAAGAGTTCAACCTACCATTATAGGAAAACGTGTTTTCGTGAAGAAATCATGACAAACTAACACAAGATGAAGATTTCATTATAACTTGACATTCTGAGTTGTTTTCATGAATCCTGCGCTTCCCCTATAAGAGTTCAACCTACCATTATAGGAAAACGTGTTTTCGTGAAGAAATCATGACAAACACAAGATGAAGATTTCATTATAACTTGACATTCTGAGTTTATTTCATGAAACCTGCGCTTCCCCTACAAGAGTTCGACCTACCATTATAGGAAAACGTGTTTTCGTGAAGAAATCATGACAAACTAACACAAGATGAAGATTTCATTATAACTTGACATTCTGAGTTTATTTCATGAAACCTGCGCTTCCCCTACAAGAGTTCAACCTACCATTATAGGAAAACGTGTTTTCGTGAAGAAATCATGACAAACTAACACAAAATGAAGATTTCATTATAACTTGACATTCTGAGTTGATTTCATGAAACCTGCGCTTCCCCTATAAGAGTTTGACCTACCATTATAGGAAAACGTGTTTTCGTGAAGAAATCATGACAAACTAACACAAAATGAAGATTTCATTATAACTTGACATTCTGAGTTGTTTTCATGAAACCTGCGCTTCCCCTACAAGAGTTCGACCTACCATTATAGGAAAACGTGTTTTCGTGAAGAAATCATGACAAACTAACACAAGATGAAGATTTCATTATAACTTGACATTCTGAGTTGTTTTCATGAAACCTGCGCTTCCCCTACAAGAGTTCAACCTACCATTATAGGAAAACGTGTTTTCGTGAAGAAATCATGACAAACTAACACAAAATGAAGATTTCATTATAACTTGACATTCTGAGTTGTTTTCATGAAACCTGCGCTTCCCCTATAAGAGTTCAACCTACCATTATAGGAAAACGTGTTTTCGTGAAGAAATCATGACAAACTAACACAAGATGAAGATTTCATTATAACTTGACATTCTGAGTTGTTTTCATGAAACCTGCGCTTCCCCTATAAGAGTTCAACCTACCATTATAGGAAAACGTGTTTTCGTGAAGAAATCATGACAAACTAACACAAGATGAAGATTTCATTATAACTTGACATTCTGAGTTGTTTTCATGAAACCTGCGCTTCCCCTACAAGAGTTCAACCTACCATTATAGGAAAACGTGTTTTCGTGAAGAAATCATGACAAACTAACACAAGATGAAGATTTCATTATAACTTGACATTCTGAGTTGTTTTCATGAAACCTGCGCTTCCCCTATAAGAGTTCAACCTACCATTATAGGAAAACGTGTTTTCGTGAAGAAATCATGACAAACTAACACAAGATGAAGATTTCATTATAACTTGACATTCTGAGTTGTTTTCATGAATCCTGCGCTTCCCCTATAAGAGTTCAACCTACCATTATAGGAAAACGTGTTTTCGTGAAGAAATCATGACAAACTAACACAAGATGAAGATTTCATTATAACTTGACATTCTGAGTTTATTTCATGAAACCTGCGCTTCCCCTACAAGAGTTCAACCTACCATTATAGGAAAACGTGTTTTCGTGAAGAAATCATGACAAACTAACACAAAATGAAGATTTCATTATAACTTGACATTCTGAGTTGATTTCATGAAACCTGCGCTTCCCCTATAAGAGTTTGACCTACCATTATAGGAAAACGTGTTTTCGTGAAGAAATCATGACAAACTAACACAAGATGAAGATTTCATTATAACTTGACATTCTGAGTTGTTTTCATGAAACCTGCGCTTCCCCTATAAGAGTTCAACCTACCATTATAGGAAAACGTGTTTTCGTGAAGAAATCATGACAAACTAACACAAGATGAAGATTTCATTATAACTTGACATTCTGAGTTGTTTTCATGAAACCTGCGCTTCCCCTATAAGAGTTCAACCTACCATTATAGGAAAACGTGTTTTCGTGAAGAAATCATGACAAACTAACACAAGATGAAGATTTCATTATAACTTGACATTCTGAGTTGTTTTCATGAATCCTGCGCTTCCCCTATAAGAGTTCAACCTACCATTATAGGAAAACGTGTTTTCGTGAAGAAATCATGACAAACTAACACAAGATGAAGATTTCATTATAACTTGACATTCTGAGTTTATTTCATGAAACCTGCGCTTCCCCTACAAGAGTTCAACCTACCATTATAGGAAAACGTGTTTTCGTGAAGAAATCATGACAAACTAACACAAAATGAAGATTTCATTATAACTTGACATTCTGAGTTGATTTCATGAAACCTGCGCTTCCCCTATAAGAGTTTGACCTACCATTATAGGAAAACGTGTTTTCGTGAAGAAATCATGACAAACTAACACAAAATGAAGATTTCATTATAACTTGACATTCTGAGTTGTTTTCATGAAACCTGCGCTTCCCCTACAAGAGTTCGACCTACCATTATAGGAAAACGTGTTTTCGTGAAGAAATCATGACAAACTAACACAAGATGAAGATTTCATTATAACTTGACATTCTGAGTTGTTTTCATGAAACCTGCGCTTCCCCTACAAGAGTTCGACCTACCATTATAGGAAAACGTGTTTTCGTGAAGAAATCATGACAAACTAACACAAAATGAAGATTTCATTATAACTTGACATTCTGAGTTGTTTTCATGAAACCTGCGCTTCCCCTATAAGAGTTCAACCTACCATTATAGGAAAACGTGTTTTCGTGAAGAAATCATGACAAACTAACACAAAATGAAGATTTCATTATAACTTGACATTCTGAGTTGTTTTCATGAAACCTGCGCTTCCCCTACAAGAGTTCAACCTACCATTATAGGAAAACGTGTTTTCGTGAAGAAATCATGACAAACTAACACAAAATGAAGATTTCATTATAACTTGACATTCTGAGTTGTTTTCATGAAACCTGCGCTTCCCCTATAAGAGTTCAACCTACCATTATAGGAAAACGTGTTTTCGTGAAGAAATCATGACAAACTAACACAAGATGAAGATTTCATTATAACTTGACATTCTGAGTTGATTTCATGAAACCTGCGCTTCCCCTATAAGAGTTTGACCTACCATTATAGGAAAACGTGTTTTCGTGAAAAAATCATGACAAACTAACACAAAATGAAGATTTCATTATAACTTGACATTCTGAGTTCATTTCATGAAACCTGCGCTTCCCCTATAAGAGTTCGACGTAACATTATAGGAAAACGTGTTTTCGTGAAGAAATCATGACAAACTAACACAAAATGAAGATTTCATTATAACTTGACATTCTGAGTTGTTTTCATGAAACCTGCGCTTCCCCTATAAGAGTTCAACCTACCATTATAGGAAAACATGTTTTCGTGAAGAAATCATGACAAACTAACACAAGATGAAGATTTCATTATAACTTGACATTCTGAGTTGTTTTCATGAAACCTGCGCTTCCCCTATAAGAGTTCAACCTACCATTATAGGAAAACGTGTTTTCGTGAAGAAATCATGACAAACTAACACAAGATGAAGATTTCATTATAACTTGACATTCTGAGTTGTTTTCATGAAACCTGCGCTTCCCCTATAAGAGTTCAACCTACCATTATAGGAAAACGTGTTTTCGTGAAGAAATCATGACAAACTAACACAAGATGAAGATTTCATTATAACTTGACATTCTGAGTTGTTTTCATGAAACCTGCGCTTCCCCTATAAGAGTTCAACCTACCATTATAGGAAAACGTGTTTTCGTGAAGAAATCATGACAAACTAACACAAGATGAAGATTTCATTATAACTTGACATTCTGAGTTGTTTTCATGAAACCTGCGCTTCCCCTATAAGAGTTCAACCTACCATTATAGGAAAACGTGTTTTCGTGAAGAAATCATGACAAACTAACACAAGATGAAGATTTCATTATAACTTGACATTCTGAGTTTATTTCATGAAACCTGCGCTTCCCCTACAAGAGTTCAACCTACCATTATAGGAAAACGTGTTTTCGTGAAGAAATCATGACAAACTAACACTAAATGAAGATTTCATTATAACTTGACATTCTGAGTTGTTTTCATAAAACCTGCGCTTCCCCTACAAGAGTTCAACCTACCATTATAGGAAAACGTGTTTTCGTGAAGAAATCATGACAAACTAACACAAGATGAAGATTTCATTATAACTTGACATTCTGAGTTGTTTTCATGAAACCTGCGCTTCCCCTATAAGAGTTCAACCTACCATTATAGGAAAACGTGTTTTCGTGAAGAAATCATGACAAACTAACACAAGATGAAGATTTCATTATAACTTGACATTCTGAGTTGTTTTCATGAAACCTGCGCTTCCCCTACAAGAGTTCAACCTACCATTATAGGAAAACGTGTTTTCGTGAAGAAATCATGACAAACTAACACAAGATGAAGATTTCATTATAACTTGACATTCTGAGTTGATTTCATGAAACCTGCGCTTCCCCTATAAGAGTTTGACCTACCATTATAGGAAAACGTGTTTTCGTGAAGAAATCATGACAAACTAACACAAAATGAAGATTTCATTATAACTTGACATTCTGAGTTGTTTTCATGAAACCTGCGCTTCCCCTACAAGAGTTCGACCTACCATTATAGGAAAACGTGTTTTCGTGAAGAAATCATGACAAACTAACACAAGATGAAGATTTCATTATAACTTGACATTCTGAGTTGTTTTCATGAAACCTGCGCTTCCCCTACAAGAGTTCAACCTACCATTATAGGAAAACGTGTTTTCGTGAAGAAATCATGACAAACTAACACAAAATGAAGATTTCATTATAACTTGACATTCTGAGTTGTTTTCATGAAACCTGCGCTTCCCCTATAAGAGTTCAACCTACCATTATAGGAAAACGTGTTTTCGTGAAGAAATCATGACAAACTAACACAAGATGAAGATTTCATTATAACTTGACATTCTGAGTTGTTTTCATGAAACCTGCGCTTCCCCTATAAGAGTTCAACCTACCATTATAGGAAAACGTGTTTTCGTGAAGAAATCATGACAAACTAACACAAGATGAAGATTTCATTATAACTTGACATTCTGAGTTGTTTTCATGAAACCTGCGCTTCCCCTACAAGAGTTCAACCTACCATTATAGGAAAACGTGTTTTCGTGAAGAAATCATGACAAACTAACACAAGATGAAGATTTCATTATAACTTGACATTCTGAGTTGTTTTCATGAAACCTGCGCTTCCCCTATAAGAGTTCAACCTACCATTATAGGAAAACGTGTTTTCGTGAAGAAATCATGACAAACTAACACAAGATGAAGATTTCATTATAACTTGACATTCTGAGTTGTTTTCATGAATCCTGCGCTTCCCCTATAAGAGTTCAACCTACCATTATAGGAAAACGTGTTTTCGTGAAGAAATCATGACAAACTAACACAAGATGAAGATTTCATTATAACTTGACATTCTGAGTTTATTTCATGAAACCTGCGCTTCCCCTACAAGAGTTCAACCTACCATTATAGGAAAACGTGTTTTCGTGAAGAAATCATGACAAACTAACACAAGATGAAGATTTCATTATAACTTGACATTCTGAGTTGTTTTCATGAAACCTGCGCTTCCCCTATAAGAGTTCAACCTACCATTATAGGAAAACGTGTTTTCGTGAAGAAATCATGACAAACTAACACAAGATGAAGATTTCATTATAACTTGACATTCTGAGTTGTTTTCATGAATCCTGCGCTTCCCCTATAAGAGTTCAACCTACCATTATAGGAAAACGTGTTTTCGTGAAGAAATCATGACAAACTAACACAAGATGAAGATTTCATTATAACTTGACATTCTGAGTTTATTTCATGAAACCTGCGCTTCCCCTACAAGAGTTCAACCTACCATTATAGGAAAACGTGTTTTCGTGAAGAAATCATGACAAACTAACACAAAATGAAGATTTCATTATAACTTGACATTCTGAGTTGATTTCATGAAACCTGCGCTTCCCCTATAAGAGTTTGACCTACCATTATAGGAAAACGTGTTTTCGTGAAGAAATCATGACAAACTAACACAAGATGAAGATTTCATTATAACTTGACATTCTGAGTTGTTTTCATGAAACCTGCGCTTCCCCTATAAGAGTTCAACCTACCATTATAGGAAAACGTGTTTTCGTGAAGAAATCATGACAAACTAACACAAGATGAAGATTTCATTATAACTTGACATTCTGAGTTGTTTTCATGAAACCTGCGCTTCCCCTATAAGAGTTCAACCTACCATTATAGGAAAACGTGTTTTCGTGAAGAAATCATGACAAACTAACACAAGATGAAGATTTCATTATAACTTGACATTCTGAGTTGTTTTCATGAATCCTGCGCTTCCCCTATAAGAGTTCAACCTACCATTATAGGAAAACGTGTTTTCGTGAAGAAATCATGACAAACTAACACAAGATGAAGATTTCATTATAACTTGACATTCTGAGTTTATTTCATGAAACCTGCGCTTCCCCTACAAGAGTTCAACCTACCATTATAGGAAAACGTGTTTTCGTGAAGAAATCATGACAAACTAACACAAAATGAAGATTTCATTATAACTTGACATTCTGAGTTGATTTCATGAAACCTGCGCTTCCCCTATAAGAGTTTGACCTACCATTATAGGAAAACGTGTTTTCGTGAAGAAATCATGACAAACTAACACAAAATGAAGATTTCATTATAACTTGACATTCTGAGTTGTTTTCATGAAACCTGCGCTTCCCCTACAAGAGTTCGACCTACCATTATAGGAAAACGTGTTTTCGTGAAGAAATCATGACAAACTAACACAAGATGAAGATTTCATTATAACTTGACATTCTGAGTTGTTTTCATGAAACCTGCGCTTCCCCTACAAGAGTTCAACCTACCATTATAGGAAAACGTGTTTTCGTGAAGAAATCATGACAAACTAACACAAAATGAAGATTTCATTATAACTTGACATTCTGAGTTGTTTTCATGAAACCTGCGCTTCCCCTATAAGAGTTCAACCTACCATTATAGGAAAACGTGTTTTCGTGAAGAAATCATGACAAACTAACACAAAATGAAGATTTCATTATAACTTGACATTCTGAGTTGTTTTCATGAAACCTGCGCTTCCCCTACAAGAGTTCAACCTACCATTATAGGAAAACGTGTTTTCGTGAAGAAATCATGACAAACTAACACAAAATGAAGATTTCATTATAACTTGACATTCTGAGTTGTTTTCATGAAACCTGCGCTTCCCCTATAAGAGTTCAACCTACCATTATAGGAAAACGTGTTTTCGTGAAGAAATCATGACAAACTAACACAAGATGAAGATTTCATTATAACTTGACATTCTGAGTTGATTTCATGAAACCTGCGCTTCCCCTATAAGAGTTTGACCTACCATTATAGGAAAACGTGTTTTCGTGAAAAAATCATGACAAACTAACACAAAATGAAGATTTCATTATAACTTGACATTCTGAGTTCATTTCATGAAACCTGCGCTTCCCCTATAAGAGTTCGACGTAACATTATAGGAAAACGTGTTTTCGTGAAGAAATCATGACAAACTAACACAAAATGAAGATTTCATTATAACTTGACATTCTGAGTTGTTTTCATGAAACCTGCGCTTCCCCTATAAGAGTTCAACCTACCATTATAGGAAAACGTGTTTTCGTGAAGAAATCATGACAAACTAACACAAGATGAAGATTTCATTATAACTTGACATTCTGAGTTGTTTTCATGAAACCTGCGCTTCCCCTATAAGAGTTCAACCTACCATTATAGGAAAACGTGTTTTCGTGAAGAAATCATGACAAACTAACACAAGATGAAGATTTCATTATAACTTGACATTCTGAGTTGTTTTCATGAAACCTGCGCTTCCCCTATAAGAGTTCAACCTACCATTATAGGAAAACGTGTTTTCGTGAAGAAATCATGACAAACTAACACAAGATGAAGATTTCATTATAACTTGACATTCTGAGTTGTTTTCATGAAACCTGCGCTTCCCCTATAAGAGTTCAACCTACCATTATAGGAAAACGTGTTTTCGTGAAGAAAACATGACAAACTAACACAAGATGAAGATTTCATTATAACTTGACATTCTGAGTTTATTTCATGAAACCTGCGCTTCCCCTACAAGAGTTCAACCTACCATTATAGGAAAACGTGTTTTCGTGAAGAAATCATGACAAACTAACACTAAATGAAGATTTCATTATAACTTGACATTCTGAGTTGTTTTCATAAAACCTGCGCTTCCCCTACAAGAGTTCAACCTACCATTATAGGAAAACGTGTTTTCGTGAAGAAATCATGACAAACTAACACAAGATGAAGATTTCATTATAACTTGACATTCTGAGTTGTTTTCATGAAACCTGCGCTTCCCCTATAAGAGTTCAACCTACCATTATAGGAAAACGTGTTTTCGTGAAGAAATCATGACAAACTAACACAAGATGAAGATTTCATTATAACTTGACATTCTGAGTTGTTTTCATGAAACCTGCGCTTCCCCTACAAGAGTTCAACCTACCATTATAGGAAAACGTGTTTTCGTGAAGAAATCATGACAAACTAACACAAGATGAAGATTTCATTATAACTTGACATTCTGAGTTGATTTCATGAAACCTGCGCTTCCCCTATAAGAGTTTGACCTACCATTATAGGAAAACGTGTTTTCGTGAAGAAATCATGACAAACTAACACAAAATGAAGATTTCATTATAACTTGACATTCTGAGTTGTTTTCATGAAACCTGCGCTTCCCCTACAAGAGTTCGACCTACCATTATAGGAAAACGTGTTTTCGTGAAGAAATCATGACAAACTAACACAAGATGAAGATTTCATTATAACTTGACATTCTGAGTTGTTTTCATGAAACCTGCGCTTCCCCTACAAGAGTTCAACCTACCATTATAGGAAAACGTGTTTTCGTGAAGAAATCATGACAAACTAACACAAAATGAAGATTTCATTATAACTTGACATTCTGAGTTGTTTTCATGAAACCTGCGCTTCCCCTATAAGAGTTCAACCTACCATTATAGGAAAACGTGTTTTCGTGAAGAAATCATGACAAACTAACACAAGATGAAGATTTCATTATAACTTGACATTCTGAGTTGTTTTCATGAAACCTGCGCTTCCCCTATAAGAGTTCAACCTACCATTATAGGAAAACGTGTTTTCGTGAAGAAATCATGACAAACTAACACAAGATGAAGATTTCATTATAACTTGACATTCTGAGTTGTTTTCATGAAACCTGCGCTTCCCCTACAAGAGTTCAACCTACCATTATAGGAAAACGTGTTTTCGTGAAGAAATCATGACAAACTAACACAAGATGAAGATTTCATTATAACTTGACATTCTGAGTTGTTTTCATGAAACCTGCGCTTCCCCTATAAGAGTTCAACCTACCATTATAGGAAAACATGTTTTCGTGAAGAAATCATGACAAACTAACACAAGATGAAGATTTCATTATAACTTGACATTCTGAGTTGTTTTCATGAATCCTGCGCTTCCCCTATAAGAGTTCAACCTACCATTATAGGAAAACGTGTTTTCGTGAAGAAATCATGACAAACTAACACAAGATGAAGATTTCATTATAACTTGACATTCTGAGTTTATTTCATGAAACCTGCGCTTCCCCTACAAGAGTTCAACCTACCATTATAGGAAAACGTGTTTTCGTGAAGAAATCATGACAAACTAACACAAAATGAAGATTTCATTATAACTTGACATTCTGAGTTGATTTCATGAAACCTGCGCTTCCCCTATAAGAGTTTGACCTACCATTATAGGAAAACGTGTTTTCGTGAAGAAATCATGACAAACTAACACAAGATGAAGATTTCATTATAACTTGACATTCTGAGTTGTTTTCATGAAACCTGCGCTTCCCCTATAAGAGTTCAACCTACCATTATAGGAAAACGTGTTTTCGTGAAGAAATCATGACAAACTAACACAAGATGAAGATTTCATTATAACTTGACATTCTGAGTTGTTTTCATGAAACCTGCGCTTCCCCTATAAGAGTTCAACCTACCATTATAGGAAAACGTGTTTTCGTGAAGAAATCATGACAAACTAACACAAGATGAAGATTTCATTATAACTTGACATTCTGAGTTGTTTTCATGAATCCTGCGCTTCCCCTATAAGAGTTCAACCTACCATTATAGGAAAACGTGTTTTCGTGAAGAAATCATGACAAACTAACACAAGATGAAGATTTCATTATAACTTGACATTCTGAGTTTATTTCATGAAACCTGCGCTTCCCCTACAAGAGTTCAACCTACCATTATAGGAAAACGTGTTTTCGTGAAGAAATCATGACAAACTAACACAAAATGAAGATTTCATTATAACTTGACATTCTGAGTTGATTTCATGAAACCTGCGCTTCCCCTATAAGAGTTTGACCTACCATTATAGGAAAACGTGTTTTCGTGAAGAAATCATGACAAACTAACACAAAATGAAGATTTCATTATAACTTGACATTCTGAGTTGTTTTCATGAAACCTGCGCTTCCCCTACAAGAGTTCGACCTACCATTATAGGAAAACGTGTTTTCGTGAAGAAATCATGACAAACTAACACAAGATGAAGATTTCATTATAACTTGACATTCTGAGTTGTTTTCATGAAACCTGCGCTTCCCATACAAGAGTTCAACCTACCATTATAGGAAAACGTGTTTTCGTGAAGAAATCATGACAAACTAACACAAAATGAAGATTTCATTATAACTTGACATTCTGAGTTGTTTTCATGAAACCTGCGCTTCCCCTACAAGAGTTCAACCTACCATTATAGGAAAACGTGTTTTCGTGAAGAAATCATGACAAACTAACACAAGATGAAGATTTCATTATAACTTGACATTCTGAGTTGTTTTCATGAAACCTGCGCTTCCCCTATAAGAGTTCAACCTACCATTATAGGAAAACGTGTTTTCGTGAAGAAATCATGACAAACTAACACAAGATGAAGATTTCATTATAACTTGACATTCTGAGTTGATTTCATGAAACCTGCGCTTCCCCTATAAGAGTTTGACCTACCATTATAGGAAAACGTGTTTTCGTGAAAAAATCATGACAAACTAACACAAAATGAAGATTTCATTATAACTTGACATTCTGAGTTCATTTCATGAAACCTGCGCTTCCCCTATAAGAGTTCGACGTAACATTATAGGAAAACGTGTTTTCGTGAAGAAATCATGACAAACTAACACAAAATGAAGATTTCATTATAACTTGACATTCTGAGTTGTTTTCATGAAACCTGCGCTTCCCCTATAAGAGTTCAACCTACCATTATAGGAAAACGTGTTTTCGTGAAGAAATCATGACAAACTAACACAAGATGAAGATTTCATTATAACTTGACATTCTGAGTTGTTTTCATGAAACCTGCGCTTCCCCTATAAGAGTTCAACCTACCATTATAGGAAAACGTGTTTTCGTGAAGAAATCATGACAAACTAACACAAGATGAAGATTTCATTATAACTTGACATTCTGAGTTGTTTTCATGAAACCTGCGCTTCCCCTATAAGAGTTCAACCTACCATTATAGGAAAACGTGTTTTCGTGAAGAAATCATGACAAACTAACACAAGATGAAGATTTCATTATAACTTGACATTCTGAGTTGTTTTCATGAAACCTGCGCTTCCCCTATAAGAGTTCAACCTACCATTATAGGAAAACGTGTTTTCGTGAAGAAATCATGACAAACTAACACAAGATGAAGATTTCATTATAACTTGACATTCTGAGTTGTTTTCATGAAACCTGCGCTTCCCCTATAAGAGTTCAACCTACCATTATAGGAAAACGTGTTTTCGTGAAGAAATCATGACAAACTAACACAAGATGAAGATTTCATTATAACTTGACATTCTGAGTTTATTTCATGAAACCTGCGCTTCCCCTACAAGAGTTCAACCTACCATTATAGGAAAACGTGTTTTCGTGAAGAAATCATGACAAACTAACACTAAATGAAGATTTCATTATAACTTGACATTCTGAGTTGTTTTCATAAAACCTGCGCTTCCCCTACAAGAGTTCAACCTACCATTATAGGAAAACGTGTTTTCGTGAAGAAATCATGACAAACTAACACAAGATGAAGATTTCATTATAACTTGACATTCTGAGTTGTTTTCATGAAACCTGCGCTTCCCCTATAAGAGTTCAACCTACCATTATAGGAAAACGTGTTTTCGTGAAGAAATCATGACAAACTAACACAAGATGAAGATTTCATTATAACTTGACATTCTGAGTTGTTTTCATGAAACCTGCGCTTCCCCTACAAGAGTTCAACCTACCATTATAGGAAAACGTGTTTTCGTGAAGAAATCATGACAAACTAACACAAAATGAAGATTTCATTATAACTTGACATTCTGAGTTGTTTTCATGAAACCTGCGCTTCCCCTACAAGAGTTCAACCTACCATTATAGGAAAACGTGTTTTCGTGAAGAAATCATGACAAACTAACACAAAATGAAGATTTCATTATAACTTGACATTCTGAGTTGTTTTCATGAAACCTGCGCTTCCCCTATAAGAGTTCAACCTACCATTATAGGAAAACGTGCTTTCGTGAAGAAATCATGACAAACTAACACAAAATGAAGATTTCATTATAACTTGACATTCTGAGTTGTTTTCATGAAACCTGCGCTTCCCCTATAAGAGTTCAACCTACCATTATAGGAAAACGTGCTTTCGTGAAGAAATCATGACAAACTAACACAAAATGAAGATTTCATTATAACTTGACATTCTGAGTTGTTTTCATGAAACCTGCGCTTCCCCTACAAGAGTTCAACCTACAATTGTAGGAAAACGTGTTTTCGTGAAGAAATCATGACAAACTAACACAAAATGAAGATTTCATTATAACTTGACATTCTGAGTTGTTTTCATGAAACCTGCGCTTCCCCTATAAGAGTTCAACCTACCATTATAGGAAAACGTGTTTTCGTGAAGAAATCATGACAAACTAACACAAGATGAAGATTTCATTATAACTTGACATTCTGAGTTGTTTTCATGAAACCTGCGCTTCCCCTATAAGAGTTCAACCTACCATTATAGGAAAACGTGTTTTCGTGAAGAAATCATGACAAACTAACACAAGATGAAGATTTCATTATAACTTGACATTCTGAGTTGTTTTCATGAAACCTGCGCTTCCCCTATAAGAGTTCAACCTACCATTATAGGAAAACGTGTTTTCGTGAAGAAATCATGACAAACTAACACAAGATGAAGATTTCATTATAACTTGACATTCTGAGTTGTTTTCATGAATCCTGCGCTTCCCCTATAAGAGTTCAACCTACCATTATAGGAAAACGTGTTTTCGTGAAGAAATCATGACAAACTAACACAAGATGAAGATTTCATTATAACTTGACATTCTGAGTTTATTTCATGAAACCTGCGCTTCCCCTACAAGAGTTCAACCTACCATTATAGGAAAACGTGTTTTCGTGAAGAAATCATGACAAACTAACACAAAATGAAGATTTCATTATAACTTGACATTCTGAGTTGATTTCATGAAACCTGCGCTTCCCCTATAAGAGTTTGACCTACCATTATAGGAAAACGTGTTTTCGTGAAGAAATCATGACAAACTAACACAAAATGAAGATTTCATTATAACTTGACATTCTGAGTTGTTTTCATGAAACCTGCGCTTCCCCTACAAGAGTTCGACCTACCATTATAGGAAAACGTGTTTTCGTGAAGAAATCATGACAAACTAACACAAGATGAAGATTTCATTATAACTTGACATTCTGAGTTGTTTTCATGAAACCTGCGCTTCCCCTACAAGAGTTCAACCTACCATTATAGGAAAACGTGTTTTCGTGAAGAAATCATGACAAACTAACACAAAATGAAGATTTCATTATAACTTGACATTCTGAGTTGTTTTCATGAAACCTGCGCTTCCCCTATAAGAGTTCAACCTACCATTATAGGAAAACGTGTTTTCGTGAAGAAATCATGACAAACTAACACAAAATGAAGATTTCATTATAACTTGACATTCTGAGTTGTTTTCATGAAACCTGCGCTTCCCCTACAAGAGTTCAACCTACCATTATAGGAAAACGTGTTTTCGTGAAGAAATCATGACAAACTAACACAAAATGAAGATTTCATTATAACTTGACATTCTGAGTTGTTTTCATGAAACCTGCGCTTCCCCTATAAGAGTTCAACCTACCATTATAGGAAAACGTGTTTTCGTGAAGAAATCATGACAAACTAACACAAGATGAAGATTTCATTATAACTTGACATTCTGAGTTGATTTCATGAAACCTGCGCTTCCCCTATAAGAGTTTGACCTACCATTATAGGAAAACGTGTTTTCGTGAAAAAATCATGACAAACTAACACAAAATGAAGATTTCATTATAACTTGACATTCTGAGTTCATTTCATGAAACCTGCGCTTCCCCTATAAGAGTTCGACGTAACATTATAGGAAAACGTGTTTTCGTGAAGAAATCATGACAAACTAACACAAAATGAAGATTTCATTATAACTTGACATTCTGAGTTGTTTTCATGAAACCTGCGCTTCCCCTATAAGAGTTCAACCTACCATTATAGGAAAACGTGTTTTCGTGAAGAAATCATGACAAACTAACACAAGATGAAGATTTCATTATAACTTGACATTCTGAGTTGTTTTCATGAAACCTGCGCTTCCCCTATAAGAGTTCAACCTACCATTATAGGAAAACGTGTTTTCGTGAAGAAATCATGACAAACTAACACAAGATGAAGATTTCATTATAACTTGACATTCTGAGTTGTTTTCATGAAACCTGCGCTTCCCCTATAAGAGTTCAACCTACCATTATAGGAAAACGTGTTTTCGTGAAGAAATCATGACAAACTAACACAAGATGAAGATTTCATTATAACTTGACATTCTGAGTTGTTTTCATGAAACCTGCGCTTCCCCTATAAGAGTTCAACCTACCATTATAGGAAAACGTGTTTTCGTGAAGAAATCATGACAAACTAACACAAGATGAAGATTTCATTATAACTTGACATTCTGAGTTGTTTTCATGAAACCTGCGCTTCCCCTATAAGAGTTCAACCTACCATTATAGGAAAACGTGTTTTCGTGAAGAAATCATGACAAACTAACACAAGATGAAGATTTCATTATAACTTGACATTCTGAGTTTATTTCATGAAACCTGCGCTTCCCCTACAAGAGTTCAACCTACCATTATAGGAAAACGTGTTTTCGTGAAGAAATCATGACAAACTAACACTAAATGAAGATTTCATTATAACTTGACATTCTGAGTTGTTTTCATAAAACCTGCGCTTCCCCTACAAGAGTTCAACCTACCATTATAGGAAAACGTGTTTTCGTGAAGAAATCATGACAAACTAACACAAGATGAAGATTTCATTATAACTTGACATTCTGAGTTGTTTTCATGAAACCTGCGCTTCCCCTATAAGAGTTCAACCTACCATTATAGGAAAACGTGTTTTCGTGAAGAAATCATGACAAACTAACACAAGATGAAGATTTCATTATAACTTGACATTCTGAGTTGTTTTCATGAAACCTGCGCTTCCCCTACAAGAGTTCAACCTACCATTATAGGAAAACGTGTTTTCGTGAAGAAATCATGACAAACTAACACAAAATGAAGATTTCATTATAACTTGACATTCTGAGTTGTTTTCATGAAACCTGCGCTTCCCCTACAAGAGTTCAACCTACCATTATAGGAAAACGTGTTTTCGTGAAGAAATCATGACAAACTAACACAAAATGAAGATTTCATTATAACTTGACATTCTGAGTTGTTTTCATGAAACCTGCGCTTCCCCTATAAGAGTTCAACCTACCATTATAGGAAAACGTGCTTTCGTGAAGAAATCATGACAAACTAACACAAAATGAAGATTTCATTATAACTTGACATTCTGAGTTGTTTTCATGAAACCTGCGCTTCCCCTACAAGAGTTCAACCTACAATTGTAGGAAAACGTGTTTTCGTGAAGAAATCATGACAAACTAACACAAAATGAAGATTTCATTATAACTTGACATTCTGAGTTGTTTTCATGAAACCTGCGCTTCCCCTATAAGAGTTCAACCTACCATTATAGGAAAACGTGTTTTCGTGAAGAAATCATGACAAACTAACACAAGATGAAGATTTCATTATAACTTGACATTCTGAGTTGTTTTCATGAAACCTGCGCTTCCCCTATAAGAGTTCAACCTACCATTATAGGAAAACGTGTTTTCGTGAAGAAATCATGACAAACTAACACAAGATGAAGATTTCATTATAACTTGACATTCTGAGTTGTTTTCATGAAACCTGCGCTTCCCCTATAAGAGTTCAACCTACCATTATAGGAAAACGTGTTTTCGTGAAGAAATCATGACAAACTAACACAAGATGAAGATTTCATTATAACTTGACATTCTGAGTTGTTTTCATGAAACCTGCGCTTCCCCTACAAGAGTTCAACCTACCATTATAGGAAAACGTGTTTTCGTGAAGAAATCATGACAAACTAACACAAGATGAAGATTTCATTATAACTTGACATTCTGAGTTGTTTTCATGAAACCTGCGCTTCCCCTATAAGAGTTCAACCTACCATTATAGGAAAACGTGTTTTCGTGAAGAAATCATGACAAACTAACACAAAATGAAGATTTCATTATAATTTGACATTCTGAGTTGTTTTCATGAAACCTGCGCTTCCCCTACAAGAGTTCAACCTACCATTATAGGAAAACGTGTTTTCGTGAAAAAATCATGACAAACTAACACAAAATGAAGATTTCATTATAACTTGACATTCTGAGTTCATTTCATGAAACCTGCGCTTCCCCTATAAGAGTTCGACGTAACATTATAGGAAAACGTGTTTTCGTGAAGAAATCATGACAAACTAACACAAAATGAAGATTTCATTATAACTTGACATTCTGAGTTGTTTTCATGAAACCTGCGCTTCCCCTATAAGAGTTCAACCTACCATTATAGGAAAACGTGTTTTCGTGAAGAAATCATGACAAACTAACACAAGATGAAGATTTCATTATAACTTGACATTCTGAGTTGTTTTCATGAAACCTGCGCTTCCCCTATAAGAGTTCAACCTACCATTATAGGAAAACGTGTTTTCGTGAAGAAATCATGACAAACTAACACAAGATGAAGATTTCATTATAACTTGACATTCTGAGTTGTTTTCATGAAACCTGCGCTTCCCCTATAAGAGTTCAACCTACCATTATAGGAAAACGTGTTTTCGTGAAGAAATCATGACAAACTAACACAAGATGAAGATTTCATTATAACTTGACATTCTGAGTTGTTTTCATGAATCCTGCGCTTCCCCTATAAGAGTTCAACCTACCATTATAGGAAAACGTGTTTTCGTGAAGAAATCATGACAAACTAACACAAGATGAAGATTTCATTATAACTTGACATTCTGAGTTTATTTCATGAAACCTGCGCTTCCCCTACAAGAGTTCAACCTACCATTATAGGAAAACGTGTTTTCGTGAAGAAATCATGACAAACTAACACAAAATGAAGATTTCATTATAACTTGACATTCTGAGTTGATTTCATGAAACCTGCGCTTCCCCTATAAGAGTTTGACCTACCATTATAGGAAAACGTGTTTTCGTGAAGAAATCATGACAAACTAACACAAAATGAAGATTTCATTATAACTTGACATTCTGAGTTGTTTTCATGAAACCTGCGCTTCCCCTACAAGAGTTTGACCTACCATTATAGGAAAACGTGTTTTCGTGAAGAAATCATGACAAACTAACACAAGATGAAGATTTCATTATAACTTGACATTCTGAGTTGTTTTCATGAAACCTGCGCTTCCCCTACAAGAGTTCAACCTACCATTATAGGAAAACGTGTTTTCGTGAAGAAATCATGACAAACTAACACAAAATGAAGATTTCATTATAACTTGACATTCTGAGTTGTTTTCATGAAACCTGCGCTTCCCCTATAAGAGTTCAACCTACCATTATAGGAAAACGTGTTTTCGTGAAGAAATCATGACAAACTAACACAAAATGAAGATTTCATTATAACTTGACATTCTGAGTTGTTTTCATGAAACCTGCGCTTCCCCTACAAGAGTTCAACCTACCATTATAGGAAAACGTGTTTTCGTGAAGAAATCATGACAAACTAACACAAAATGAAGATTTCATTATAACTTGACATTCTGAGTTGTTTTCATGAAACCTGCGCTTCCCCTATAAGAGTTCAACCTACCATTATAGGAAAACGTGTTTTCGTGAAGAAATCATGACAAACTAACACAAGATGAAGATTTCATTATAACTTGACATTCTGAGTTGATTTCATGAAACCTGCGCTTCCCCTATAAGAGTTTGACCTACCATTATAGGAAAACGTGTTTTCGTGAAAAAATCATGACAAACTAACACAAAATGAAGATTTCATTATAACTTGACATTCTGAGTTCATTTCATGAAACCTGCGCTTCCCCTATAAGAGTTCGACGTAACATTATAGGAAAACGTGTTTTCGTGAAGAAATCATGACAAACTAACACAAAATGAAGATTTCATTATAACTTGACATTCTGAGTTGTTTTCATGAAACCTGCGCTTCCCCTATAAGAGTTCAACCTACCATTATAGGAAAACGTGTTTTCGTGAAGAAATCATGACAAACTAACACAAGATGAAGATTTCATTATAACTTGACATTCTGAGTTGTTTTCATGAAACCTGCGCTTCCCCTATAAGAGTTCAACCTACCATTATAGGAAAACGTGTTTTCGTGAAGAAATCATGACAAACTAACACAAGATGAAGATTTCATTATAACTTGACATTCTGAGTTGTTTTCATGAAACCTGCGCTTCCCCTATAAGAGTTCAACCTACCATTATAGGAAAACGTGTTTTCGTGAAGAAATCATGACAAACTAACACAAGATGAAGATTTCATTATAACTTGACATTCTGAGTTGTTTTCATGAAACCTGCGCTTCCCCTATAAGAGTTCAACCTACCATTATAGGAAAACGTGTTTTCGTGAAGAAATCATGACAAACTAACACAAGATGAAGATTTCATTATAACTTGACATTCTGAGTTGTTTTCATGAAACCTGCGCTTCCCCTATAAGAGTTCAACCTACCATTATAGGAAAACGTGTTTTCGTGAAGAAATCATGACAAACTAACACAAGATGAAGATTTCATTATAACTTGACATTCTGAGTTTATTTCATGAAACCTGCGCTTCCCCTACAAGAGTTCAACCTACCATTATAGGAAAACGTGTTTTCGTGAAGAAATCATGACAAACTAACACAAGATGAAGATTTCATTATAACTTGACATTCTGAGTTGTTTTCATGAAACCTGCGCTTCCCCTATAAGAGTTCAACCTACCATTATAGGAAAACGTGTTTTCGTGAAGAAATCATGACAAACTAACACAAGATGAAGATTTCATTATAACTTGACATTCTGAGTTGTTTTCATGAAACCTGCGCTTCCCCTATAAGAGTTCAACCTACCATTATAGGAAAACGTGTTTTCGTGAAGAAATCATGACAAACTAACACAAGATGAAGATTTCATTATAACTTGACATTCTGAGTTTATTTCATGAAACCTGCGCTTCCCCTACAAGAGTTCAACCTACCATTATAGGAAAACGTGTTTTCGTGAAGAAATCATGACAAACTAACACAAGATGAAGATTTCATTATAACTTGACATTCTGAGTTGTTTTCATGAAACCTGCGCTTCCCCTATAAGAGTTCAACCTACCATTATAGGAAAACGTGTTTTCGTGAAGAAATCATGACAAACTAACACAAGATGAAGATTTCATTATAACTTGACATTCTGAGTTGTTTTCATGAAACCTGCGCTTCCCCTACAAGAGTTCAACCTACCATTATAGGAAAACGTGTTTTCGTGAAGAAATCATGACAAACTAACACAAAATGAAGATTTCATTATAACTTGACATTCTGAGTTGTTTTCATGAAACCTGCGCTTCCCCTACAAGAGTTCAACCTACCATTATAGGAAAACGTGTTTTCGTGAAGAAATCATGACAAACTAACACAAAATGAAGATTTCATTATAACTTGACATTCTGAGTTGTTTTCATGAAACCTGCGCTTCCCCTATAAGAGTTCAACCTACCATTATAGGAAAACGTGCTTTCGTGAAGAAATCATGACAAACTAACACAAAATGAAGATTTCATTATAACTTGACATTCTGAGTTGTTTTCATGAAACCTGCGCTTCCCCTATAAGAGTTCAACCTACCATTATAGGAAAACGTGCTTTCGTGAAGAAATCATGACAAACTAACACAAAATGAAGATTTCATTATAACTTGACATTCTGAGTTGTTTTCATGAAACCTGCGCTTCCCCTACAAGAGTTCAACCTACAATTGTAGGAAAACGTGTTTTCGTGAAGAAATCATGACAAACTAACACAAAATGAAGATTTCATTATAACTTGACATTCTGAGTTGTTTTCATGAAACCTGCGCTTCCCCTATAAGAGTTCAACCTACCATTATAGGAAAACGTGTTTTCGTGAAGAAATCATGACAAACTAACACAAGATGAAGATTTCATTATAACTTGACATTCTGAGTTGTTTTCATGAAACCTGCGCTTCCCCTATAAGAGTTCAACCTACCATTATAGGAAAACGTGTTTTCGTGAAGAAATCATGACAAACTAACACAAGATGAAGATTTCATTATAACTTGACATTCTGAGTTGTTTTCATGAAACCTGCGCTTCCCCTATAAGAGTTCAACCTACCATTATAGGAAAACGTGTTTTCGTGAAGAAATCATGACAAACTAACACAAGATGAAGATTTCATTATAACTTGACATTCTGAGTTGTTTTCATGAAACCTGCGCTTCCCCTACAAGAGTTCAACCTACCATTATAGGAAAACGTGTTTTCGTGAAGAAATCATGACAAACTAACACAAGATGAAGATTTCATTATAACTTGACATTCTGAGTTGTTTTCATGAAACCTGCGCTTCCCCTATAAGAGTTCAACCTACCATTATAGGAAAACGTGTTTTCGTGAAGAAATCATGACAAACTAACACAAAATGAAGATTTCATTATAACTTGACATTCTGAGTTGTTTTCATGAAACCTGCGCTTCCCCTACAAGAGTTCAACCTACCATTATAGGAAAACGTGTTTTCGTGAAAAAATCATGACAAACTAACACAAAATGAAGATTTCATTATAACTTGACATTCTGAGTTCATTTCATGAAACCTGCGCTTCCCCTATAAGAGTTCGACGTAACATTATAGGAAAACGTGTTTTCGTGAAGAAATCATGACAAACTAACACAAAATGAAGATTTCATTATAACTTGACATTCTGAGTTGTTTTCATGAAACCTGCGCTTCCCCTATAAGAGTTCAACCTACCATTATAGGAAAACGTGTTTTCGTTAAGAAATCATGACAAACTAACACAAGATGAAGATTTCATTATAACTTGACATTCTGAGTTGTTTTCATGAAACCTGCGCTTCCCCTATAAGAGTTCAACCTACCATTATAGGAAAACGTGTTTTCGTGAAGAAATCATGACAAACTAACACAAGATGAAGATTTCATTATAACTTGACATTCTGAGTTGTTTTCATGAAACCTGCGCTTCCCCTACAAGAGTTCAACCTACCATTATAGGAAAACGTGTTTTCGTGAAGAAATCATGACAAACTAACACAAGATGAAGATTTCATTATAACTTGACATTCTGAGTTGTTTTCATGAAACCTGCGCTTCCCCTATAAGAGTTCAACCTACCATTATAGGAAAACGTGTTTTCGTGAAGAAATCATGACAAACTAACACAAGATGAAGATTTCATTATAACTTGACATTCTGAGTTGTTTTCATGAAACCTGCGCTTCCCCTACAAGAGTTCAACCTACCATTATAGGAAAACGTGTTTTCGTGAAGAAATCATGACAAACTAACACAAGATGAAGATTTCATTATAACTTGACATTCTGAGTTGTTTTCATGAAACCTGCGCTTCCCCTATAAGAGTTCAACCTACCATTATAGGAAAACGTGTTTTCGTGAAGAAATCATGACAAACTAACACAAGATGAAGATTTCATTATAACTTGACATTCTGAGTTGTTTTCATGAATCCTGCGCTTCCCCTATAAGAGTTCAACCTACCATTATAGGAAAACGTGTTTTCGTGAAGAAATCATGACAAACTAACACAAGATGAAGATTTCATTATAACTTGACATTCTGAGTTTATTTCATGAAACCTGCGCTTCCCCTACAAGAGTTCAACCTACCATTATAGGAAAACGTGTTTTCGTGAAGAAATCATGACAAACTAACACAAAATGAAGATTTCATTATAACTTGACATTCTGAGTTGTTTTCATGAAACCTGCGCTTCCCCTACAAGAGTTCAACCTACCATTATAGGAAAACGTGTTTTCGTGAAGAAATCATGACAAACTAACACAAGATGAAGATTTCATTATAACTTGACATTCTGAGTTGTTTTCATGAAACCTGCGCTTCCCCTATAAGAGTTCAACCTACCATTATAGGAAAACGTGCTTTCGTGAAGAAATCATGACAAACTAACACAAAATGAAGATTTCATTATAACTTGACATTCTGAGTTGTTTTCATGAAACCTGCGCTTCCCCTACAAGAGTTCAACCTACAATTGTAGGAAAACGTGTTTTCGTGAAGAAATCATGACAAACTAACACAAAATGAAGATTTCATTATAACTTGACATTCTGAGTTGTTTTCATGAAACCTGCGCTTCCCCTATAAGAGTTCAACCTACCATTATAGGAAAACGTGCTTTCGTGAAGAAATCATGACAAACTAACACAAAATGAAGATTTCATTATAACTTGACATTCTGAGTTGTTTTCATGAAACCTGCGCTTCCCCTACAAGAGTTCAACCTACAATTGTAGGAAAACGTGTTTTCGTGAAGAAATCATGACAAACTAACACAAAATGAAGATTTCATTATAACTTGACATTCTGAGTTGTTTTCATGAAACCTGCGCTTCCCCTATAAGAGTTCAACCTACCATTATAGGAAAACGTGTTTTCGTGAAGAAATCATGACAAACTAACACAAGATGAAGATTTCATTATAACTTGACATTCTGAGTTGTTTTCATGAAACCTGCGCTTCCCCTATAAGAGTTCAACCTACCATTATAGGAAAACGTGTTTTCGTGAAGAAATCATGACAAACTAACACAAGATGAAGATTTCATTATAACTTGACATTCTGAGTTGTTTTCATGAAACCTGCGCTTCCCCTATAAGAGTTCAACCTACCATTATAGGAAAACGTGTTTTCGTGAAGAAATCATGACAAACTAACACAAGATGAAGATTTCATTATAACTTGACATTCTGAGTTGTTTTCATGAAACCTGCGCTTCCCCTACAAGAGTTCAACCTACCATTATAGGAAAACGTGTTTTCGTGAAGAAATCATGACAAACTAACACAAGATGAAGATTTCATTATAACTTGACATTCTGAGTTGTTTTCATGAAACCTGCGCTTCCCCTATAAGAGTTCAACCTACCATTATAGGAAAACGTGTTTTCGTGAAGAAATCATGACAAACTAACACAAAATGAAGATTTCATTATAACTTGACATTCTGAGTTGTTTTCATGAAACCTGCGCTTCCCCTACAAGAGTTCAACCTACCATTATAGGAAAACGTGTTTTCGTGAAAAAATCATGACAAACTAACACAAAATGAAGATTTCATTATAACTTGACATTCTGAGTTCATTTCATGAATCCTGCGCTTCCCCTATAAGAGTTCGACGTAACATTATAGGAAAACGTGTTTTCGTGAAGAAATCATGACAAACTAACACAAAATGAAGATTTCATTATAACTTGACATTCTGAGTTGTTTTCATGAAACCTGCGCTTCCCCTATAAGAGTTCAACCTACCATTATAGGAAAACGTGTTTTCGTGAAGAAATCATGACAAACTAACACAAGATGAAGATTTCATTATAACTTGACATTCTGAGTTGTTTTCATGAAACCTGCGCTTCCCCTATAAGAGTTCAACCTACCATTATAGGAAAACGTGTTTTCGTGAAGAAATCATGACAAACTAACACAAGATGAAGATTTCATTATAACTTGACATTCTGAGTTGTTTTCATGAAACCTGCGCTTCCCCTACAAGAGTTCAACCTACCATTATAGGAAAACGTGTTTTCGTGAAGAAATCATGACAAACTAACACAAGATGAAGATTTCATTATAACTTGACATTCTGAGTTGTTTTCATGAAACCTGCGCTTCCCCTATAAGAGTTCAACCTACCATTATAGGAAAACGTGTTTTCGTGAAGAAATCATGACAAACTAACACAAGATGAAGATTTCATTATAACTTGACATTCTGAGTTGTTTTCATGAAACCTGCGCTTCCCCTACAAGAGTTCAACCTACCATTATAGGAAAACGTGTTTTCGTGAAGAAATCATGACAAACTAACACAAGATGAAGATTTCATTATAACTTGACATTCTGAGTTGTTTTCATGAAACCTGCGCTTCCCCTATAAGAGTTCAACCTACCATTATAGGAAAACGTGTTTTCGTGAAGAAATCATGACAAACTAACACAAGATGAAGATTTCATTATAACTTGACATTCTGAGTTGTTTTCATGAATCCTGCGCTTCCCCTATAAGAGTTCAACCTACCATTATAGGAAAACGTGTTTTCGTGAAGAAATCATGACAAACTAACACAAGATGAAGATTTCATTATAACTTGACATTCTGAGTTTATTTCATGAAACCTGCGCTTCCCCTACAAGAGTTCAACCTACCATTATAGGAAAACGTGTTTTCGTGAAGAAATCATGACAAACTAACACAAAATGAAGATTTCATTATAACTTGACATTCTGAGTTGATTTCATGAAACCTGCGCTTCCCCTATAAGAGTTTGACCTACCATTATAGGAAAACGTGTTTTCGTGAAGAAATCATGACAAACTAACACAAAATGAAGATTTCATTATAACTTGACATTCTGAGTTGTTTTCATGAAACCTGCGCTTCCCCTACAAGAGTTCGACCTACCATTATAGGAAAACGTGTTTTCGTGAAGAAATCATGACAAACTAACACAAGATGAAGATTTCATTATAACTTGACATTCTGAGTTGTTTTCATGAAACCTGCGCTTCCCCTACAAGAGTTCAACCTACCATTATAGGAAAACGTGTTTTCGTGAAGAAATCATGACAAACTAACACAAGATGAAGATTTCATTATAACTTGACATTCTGAGTTGTTTTCATGAAACCTGCGCTTCCCCTATAAGAGTTCAACCTACCATTATAGGAAAACGTGTTTTCGTGAAGAAATCATGACAAACTAACACAAAATGAAGATTTCATTATAACTTGACATTCTGAGTTGTTTTCATGAAACCTGCGCTTCCCCTACAAGAGTTCAACCTACCATTATAGGAAAACGTGTTTTCGTGAAGAAATCATGACAAACTAACACAAAATGAAGATTTCATTATAACTTGACATTCTGAGTTGTTTTCATGAAACCTGCGCTTCCCCTATAAGAGTTCGACCTACCATTATAGGAAAACGTGTTTTCGTGAAAAAATCATGACAAACTAACACAAAATGAAGATTTCATTATAACTTGACATTCTGAGTTCATTTCAGGAAACCTGCGCTTCCCCTATAAGAGTTCGACGTAACATTATAGGAAAACGTGTTTTCGTGAAGAAATCATGACAAACTAACACAAAATGAAGATTTCATTATAACTTGACATTCTGAGTTGTTTTCATGAAACCTGCGCTTCCCCTATAAGAGTTCGACCTACCATTATATGAAAACGTGTTTTCGTGAAGAAATCATGACAAACTAACACAAAATGAAGATTTCATTATAACTTGACATTCTGAGTTGTTTTCATGAAACCTGCGCTTCCCCTATAAGAGTTCAACCTACCATTATAGGAAAACGTGTTTTCGTGAAGAAATCATGACAAACTAACACAAGATGAAGATTTCATTATAACTTGACATTCTGAGTTGTTTTCATGAAACCTGCGCTTCCCCTATAAGAGTTCAACCTACCATTATAGGAAAACGTGCTTTCGTGAAGAAATCATGACAAACTAACACAAAATGAAGATTTCATTATAACTTGACATTCTGAGTTGTTTTCATGAAACCTGCGCTTCCCCTACAAGAGTTCAACCTACAATTGTAGGAAAACGTGTTTTCGTGAAGAAATCATGACAAACTATCACAAAATGAAGATTTCATTATAACTTGACATTCTGAGTTGTTTTCTTGAAACCTGCGCTTCCCCTATAAGAGTTCAACCTACCATTATAGGAAAACGTGTTTTCGTGAAGAAATCATGACAAACTAACACAAGATGAAGATTTCATTATAACTTGACATTCTGAGTTGTTTTCATGAAACCTGCGCTTCCCCTATAAGAGTTCAACCTACCATTATAGGAAAACGTGTTTTCGTGAAGAAATCATGACAAACTAACACAAGATGAAGATTTCATTATAACTTGACATTCTGAGTTGTTTTCATGAAACCTGCGCTTCCCCTATAAGAGTTCAACCTACCATTATAGGAAAACGTGTTTTCGTGAAGAAATCATGACAAACTAACACAAGATGAAGATTTCATTATAACTTGACATTCTGAGTTGTTTTCATGAAACCTGCGCTTCCCCTACAAGAGTTCAACCTACCATTATAGGAAAACGTGTTTTCGTGAAGAAATCATGACAAACTAACACAAGATGAAGATTTCATTATAACTTGACATTCTGAGTTGTTTTCATGAAACCTGCGCTTCCCCTATAAGAGTTCAACCTACCATTATAGGAAAACGTGTTTTCGTGAAGAAATCATGACAAACTAACACAAAATGAAGATTTCATTATAACTTGACATTCTGAGTTGTTTTCATGAAACCTGCGCTTCCCCTACAAGAGTTCAACCTACCATTATAGGAAAACGTGTTTTCGTGAAGAAATCATGACAAACTAACACAAGATGAAGATTTCATTATAACTTGACATTCTGAGTTGATTTCATGAAACCTGCGCTTCCCCTATAAGAGTTTGACCTACCATTATAGGAAAACGTGTTTTCGTGAAAAAATCATGACAAACTAACACAAAATGAAGATTTCATTATAACTTGACATTCTGAGTTCATTTCATGAAACCTGCGCTTCCCCTATAAGAGTTCGACGTAACATTATAGGAAAACGTGTTTTCGTGAAGAAATCATGACAAACTAACACAAAATGAAGATTTCATTATAACTTGACATTCTGAGTTGTTTTCATGAAACCTGCGCTTCCCCTATAAGAGTTCAACCTACCATTATAGGAAAACGTGTTTTCGTGAAGAAATCATGACAAACTAACACAAGATGAAGATTTCATTATAACTTGACATTCTGAGTTGTTTTCATGAAACCTGCGCTTCCCCTATAAGAGTTCAACCTACCATTATAGGAAAACGTGTTTTCGTGAAGAAATTATGACAAACTAACACAAGATGAAGATTTCATTATAACTTGACATTCTGAGTTGTTTTCATGAAACCTGCGCTTCCCCTACAAGAGTTCAACCTACCATTATAGGAAAACGTGTTTTCGTGAAGAAATCATGACAAACTAACACAAGATGAAGATTTCATTATAACTTGACATTCTGAGTTGTTTTCATGAAACCTGCGCTTCCCCTATAAGAGTTCAACCTACCATTATAGGAAAACGTGTTTTCGTGAAGAAATCATGACAAACTAACACAAGATGAAGATTTCATTATAACTTGACATTCTGAGTTGTTTTCATGAAACCTGCGCTTCCCCTATAAGAGTTCAACCTACCATTATAGGAAAACGTGTTTTCGTGAAGAAATCATGACAAACTAACACAAGATGAAGATTTCATTATAACTTGACATTCTGAGTTGTTTTCATGAAACCTGCGCTTCCCCTATAAGAGTTCAACCTACCATTATAGGAAAACGTGTTTTCGTGAAGAAATCATGACAAACTAACACAAGATGAAGATTTCATTATAACTTGACATTCTGAGTTGTTTTCATGAATCCTGCGCTTCCCCTATAAGAGTTCAACCTACCATTATAGGAAAACGTGTTTTCGTGAAGAAATCATGACAAACTAACACAAGATGAAGATTTCATTATAACTTGACATTCTGAGTTTATTTCATGAAACCTGCGCTACCCCTACAAGAGTTCAACCTACCATTATAGGAAAACGTGTTTTCGTGAAGAAATCATGACAAACTAACACAAAATGAAGATTTCATTATAACTTGACATTCTGAGTTGATTTCATGAAACCTGCGCTTCCCCTACAAGAGTTTGACCTACCATTATAGGAAAACGTGTTTTCGTGAAGAAATCATGACAAACTAACACAAAATGAAGATTTCATTATAACTTGACATTCTGAGTTGTTTTCATGAAACCTGCGCTTCCCCTACAAGAGTTCAACCTACCATTATAGGAAAACGTGTTTTCGTGAAGAAATCATGACAAACTAACACAAAATGAAGATTTCATTATAACTTGACATTCTGAGTTGTTTTCATGAAACCTGCGCTTCCCCTATAAGAGTTCAACCTACCATTATAGGAAAACGTGCTTTCGTGAAGAAATCATGACAAACTAACACAAAATGAAGATTTCATTATAACTTGACATTCTGAGTTGTTTTCATGAAACCTGCGCTTCCCCTATAAGAGTTCAACCTACCATTATAGGAAAACGTGCTTTCGTGAAGAAATCATGACAAACTAACACAAAATGAAGATTTCATTATAACTTGACATTCTGAGTTGTTTTCATGAAACCTGCGCTTCCCCTATAAGAGTTCGACCTACCATTATAGGAAAACGTGTTTTCGTGAAAAAATCATGACAAACTAACACAAAATGAAGATTTCATTATAACTTGACATTCTGAGTTCATTTCAGGAAACCTGCGCTTCCCCTATAAGAGTTCGACGTAACATTATAGGAAAACGTGTTTTCGTGAAGAAATCATGACAAACTAACACAAAATGAAGATTTCATTATAACTTGACATTCTGAGTTGTTTTCATGAAACCTGCGCTTCCCCTATAAGAGTTTGACCTACCATTATAGGAAAACGTGTTTTCGTGAAAAAATCATGACAAACTAACACAAGATGAAGATTTCATTATAACTTGACATTCTGAGTTGTTTTCATGAAACCTGCGCTTCCCCTACAAGAGTTCAACCTACCATTATAGGAAAACGTGTTTTCGTGAAGAAATCATGACAAACTAACACAAAATGAAGATTTCATTATAACTTGACATTCTGAGTTGTTTTCATGAAACCTGCGCTTCCCCTATAAGAGTTCAACCTACCATTATAGGAAAACGTGTTTTCGTGAAGAAATCATGACAAACTAACACAAAATGAAGATTTCATTATAACTTGACATTCTGAGTTGTTTTCATGAAACCTGCGCTTCCCCTACAAGAGTTCAACCTACCATTATAGGAAAACGTGTTTTCGTGAAGAAATCATGACAAACTAACACAAAATGAAGATTTCATTATAACTTGACATTCTGAGTTGTTTTCATGAAACCTGCGCTTCCCCTATAAGAGTTCGACCTACCATTATAGGAAAACGTGTTTTCGTGAAAAAATCATGACAAACTAACACAAAATGAAGATTTCATTATAACTTGACATTCTGAGTTCATTTCAGGAAACCTGCGCTTCCCCTATAAGAGTTCGACGTAACATTATAGGAAAACGTGTTTTCGTGAAGAAATCATGACAAACTAACACAAAATGAAGATTTCATTATAACTTGACATTCTGAGTTGTTTTCATGAAACCTGCGCTTCCCCTATAAGAGTTCAACCTACCATTATATGAAAACGTGTTTTCGTGAAGAAATCATGACAAACTAACACAAAATGAAGATTTCATTATAACTTGACATTCTGAGTTGTTTTCATGAAACCTGCGCTTCCCCTATAAGAGTTCAACCTACCATTATAGGAAAACGTGTTTTCGTGAAGAAATCATGACAAACTAACACAAGATGAAGATTTCATTATAACTTGACATTCTGAGTTGTTTTCATGAAACCTGCGCTTCCCCTATAAGAGTTCGACGTAACATTATAGGAAAACGTGTTTTCGTGAAGAAATCATGACAAACTAACACAAAATGAAGATTTCATTATAACTTGACATTCTGAGTTGTTTTCATGAAACCTGCGCTTCCCCTATAAGAGTTCAACCTACCATTATAGGAAAACGTGTTTTCGTGAAGAAATCATGACAAACTAACACAAGATGAAGATTTCATTATAACTTGACATTCTGAGTTGATTTCATGAAACCTGCGCTTCCCCTATAAGAGTTTGACCTACCATTATAGGAAAACGTGTTTTCGTGAAAAAATCATGACAAACTAACACAAAATGAAGATTTCATTATAACTTGACATTCTGAGTTCATTTCATGAAACCTGCGCTTCCCCTATAAGAGTTCGACGTAACATTACAGGAAAACGTGTTTTCGTGAAGAAATCATGACAAACTAACACAAAATGAAGATTTCATTATAACTTGACATTCTGAGTTGTTTTCATGAAACCTGCGCTTCCCCTATAAGAGTTCAACCTACCATTATAGGAAAACGTGTTTTCGTGAAGAAATCATGACAAACTAACACAAGATGAAGATTTCATTATAACTTGACATTCTGAGTTGTTTTCATGAAACCTGCGCTTCCCCTATAAGAGTTCAACCTACCATTATAGGAAAACGTGTTTTCGTGAAGAAATCATGACAAACTAACACAAGATGAAGATTTCATTATAACTTGACATTCTGAGTTGTTTTCATGAAACCTGCGCTTCCCCTATAAGAGTTCAACCTACCATTATAGGAAAACGTGTTTTCGTGAAGAAATCATGACAAACTAACACAAGATGAAGATTTCATTATAACTTGACATTCTGAGTTGTTTTCATGAAACCTGCGCTTCCCCTATAAGAGTTCAACCTACCATTATAGGAAAACGTGTTTTCGTGAAGAAATCATGACAAACTAACACAAGATGAAGATTTCATTATAACTTGACATTCTGAGTTGTTTTCATGAAACCTGCGCTTCCCCTATAAGAGTTCAACCTACCATTATAGGAAAACGTGTTTTCGTGAAGAAATCATGACAAACTAACACAAGATGAAGATTTCATTATAACTTGACATTCTGAGTTGTTTTCATGAAACCTGCGCTTCCCCTACAAGAGTTCAACCTACCATTATAGGAAAACGTGTTTTCGTGAAGAAATCATGACAAACTAACACAAGATGAAGATTTCATTATAACTTGACATTCTGAGTTGTTTTCATGAAACCTGCGCTTCCCCTATAAGAGTTCAACCTACCATTATAGGAAAACGTGTTTTCGTGAAGAAATCATGACAAACTAACACAAGATGAAGATTTCATTATAACTTGACATTCTGAGTTGTTTTCATGAAACCTGCGCTTCCCCTACAAGAGTTCAACCTACCATTATAGGAAAACGTGTTTTCGTGAAGAAATCATGACAAACTAACACAAGATGAAGATTTCATTATAACTTGACATTCTGAGTTGTTTTCATGAAACCTGCGCTTCCCCTATAAGAGTTCAACCTACCATTATAGGAAAACGTGTTTTCGTGAAGAAATCATGACAAACTAACACAAGATGAAGATTTCATTATAACTTGACATTCTGAGTTGTTTTCATGAAACCTGCGCTTCCCCTATAAGAGTTCAACCTACCATTATAGGAAAACGTGTTTTCGTGAAGAAATCATGACAAACTAACACAAGATGAAGATTTCATTATAACTTGACATTCTGAGTTGTTTTCATGAAACCTGCGCTTCCCCTACAAGAGTTCAACCTACCATTATAGGAAAACGTGTTTTCGTGAAGAAATCATGACAAACTAACACAAGATGAAGATTTCATTATAACTTGACATTCTGAGTTGTTTTCATGAAACCTGCGCTTCCCCTATAAGAGTTCAACCTACCATTATAGGAAAACGTGTTTTCGTGAAGAAATCATGACAAACTAACACAAGATGAAGATTTCATTATAACTTGACATTCTGAGTTGTTTTCATGAAACCTGCGCTTCCCCTATAAGAGTTCAACCTACCATTATAGGAAAACGTGTTTTCGTGAAGAAATCATGACAAACTAACACAAGATGAAGATTTCATTATAACTTGACATTCTGAGTTGTTTTCATGAAACCTGCGCTTCCCCTATAAGAGTTCAACCTACCATTATAGGAAAACGTGTTTTCGTGAAGAAATCATGACAAACTAACACAAGATGAAGATTTCATTATAACTTGACATTCTGAGTTGTTTTCATGAATCCTGCGCTTCCCCTATAAGAGTTCAACCTACCATTATAGGAAAACGTGTTTTCGTGAAGAAATCATGACAAACTAACACAAGATGAAGATTTCATTATAACTTGACATTCTGAGTTTATTTCATGAAACCTGCGCTACCCCTACAAGAGTTCAACCTACCATTATAGGAAAACGTGTTTTCGTGAAGAAATCATGACAAACTAACACAAAATGAAGATTTCATTATAACTTGACATTCTGAGTTGATTTCATGAAACCTGCGCTTCCCCTACAAGAGTTTGACCTACCATTATAGGAAAACGTGTTTTCGTGAAGAAATCATGACAAACTAACACAAAATGAAGATTTCATTATAACTTGACATTCTGAGTTGTTTTCATGAAACCTGCGCTTCCCCTACAAGAGTTCAACCTACCATTATAGGAAAACGTGTTTTCGTGAAGAAATCATGACAAACTAACACAAAATGAAGATTTCATTATAACTTGACATTCTGAGTTGTTTTCATGAAACCTGCGCTTCCCCTATAAGAGTTCAACCTACCATTATAGGAAAACGTGCTTTCGTGAAGAAATCATGACAAACTAACACAAAATGAAGATTTCATTATAACTTGACATTCTGAGTTGTTTTCATGAAACCTGCGCTTCCCCTATAAGAGTTCAACCTACCATTATAGGAAAACGTGCTTTCGTGAAGAAATCATGACAAACTAACACAAAATGAAGATTTCATTATAACTTGACATTCTGAGTTGTTTTCATGAAACCTGCGCTTCCCCTACAAGAGTTCAACCTACAATTATAGGAAAACGTGTTTTCGTGAAAAAATCATGACAAACTAACACAAAATGAAGATTTCATTATAACTTGACATTCTGAGTTCATTTCATGAAACCTGCGCTTCCCCTATAAGAGTTCGACGTAACATTATAGGAAAACGTGTTTTCGTGAAGAAATCATGACAAACTAACACAAAATGAAGATTTCATTATAACTTGACATTCTGAGTTGTTTTCATGAAACCTGCGCTTCCCCTATAAGAGTTCGACGTAACATTATAGGAAAACGTGTTTTCGTGAAGAAATCATGACAAACTAACACAAAATGAAGATTTCATTATAACTTGACATTCTGAGTTGTTTTCATGAAACCTGCGCTTCCCCTATAAGAGTTCAACCTACCATTATAGGAAAACGTGTTTTCGTGAAGAAATCATGACAAACTAACACAAGATGAAGATTTCATTATAACTTGACATTCTGAGTTGTTTTCATGAAACCTGCGCTTCCCCTATAAGAGTTCGACGTAACATTATAGGAAAACGTGTTTTCGTGAAGAAATCATGACAAACTAACACAAAATGAAGATTTCATTATAACTTGACATTCTGAGTTGTTTTCATGAAACCTGCGCTTCCCCTATAAGAGTTCAACCTACCATTATAGGAAAACGTGTTTTCGTGAAGAAATCATGACAAACTAACACAAGATGAAGATTTCATTATAACTTGACATTCTGAGTTGTTTTCATGAAACCTGCGCTTCCCCTATAAGAGTTCAACCTACCATTATAGGAAAACGTGTTTTCGTGAAGAAATCATGACAAACTAACACAAAATGAAGATTTCATTATAACTTGACATTCTGAGTTGTTTTCATGAAACCTGCGCTTCCCCTATAAGAGTTCAACCTACCATTATAGGAAAACGTGTTTTCGTGAAGAAATCATGACAAACTAACACAAGATGAAGATTTCATTATAACTTGACATTCTGAGTTGTTTTCATGAAACCTGCGCTTCCCCTATAAGAGTTCAACCTACCATTATAGGAAAACGTGTTTTCGTGAAGAAATCATGACAAACTAACACAAAATGAAGATTTCATTATAACTTGACATTCTGAGTTGTTTTCATGAAACCTGCGCTTCCCCTACAAGAGTTCGACCTACCATTATAGGAAAACGTGTTTTCGTGAAGAAATCATGACAAACTAACACAAGATGAAGATTTCATTATAACTTGACATTCTGAGTTGTTTTCATGAAACCTGCGCTTCCCCTATAAGAGTTCAACCTACCATTATAGGAAAACGTGTTTTCGTGAAGAAATCATGACAAACTAACACAAGATGAAGATTTCATTATAACTTGACATTCTGAGTTGTTTTCATGAAACCTGCGCTTCCCCTACAAGAGTTCAACCTACCATTATAGGAAAACGTGTTTTCGTGAAGAAATCATGACAAACTAACACAAGATGAAGATTTCATTATAACTTGACATTCTGAGTTGTTTTCATGAAACCTGCGCTTCCCCTATAAGAGTTCAACCTACCATTATAGGAAAACGTGTTTTCGTGAAGAAATCATGACAAACTAACACAAGATGAAGATTTCATTATAACTTGACATTCTGAGTTGTTTTCATGAAACCTGCGCTTCCCCTATAAGAGTTCAACCTACCATTATAGGAAAACGTGTTTTCGTGAAGAAATCATGACAAACTAACACAAGATGAAGATTTCATTATAACTTGACATTCTGAGTTGTTTTCATGAAACCTGCGCTTCCCCTATAAGAGTTCAACCTACCATTATAGGAAAACGTGTTTTCGTGAAGAAATCATGACAAACTAACACAAAATGAAGATTTCATTATAACTTGACATTCTGAGTTGTTTTCATGAAACCTGCGCTTCCCCTACAAGAGTTCGACCTACCATTATAGGAAAACGTGTTTTCGTGAAGAAATCATGACAAACTAACACAAGATGAAGATTTCATTATAACTTGACATTCTGAGTTGTTTTCATGAAACCTGCGCTTCCCCTACAAGAGTTCAACCTACCATTATAGGAAAACGTGTTTTCGTGAAGAAATCATGACAAACTAACACAAAATGAAGATTTCATTATAACTTGACATTCTGAGTTGTTTTCATGAAACCTGCGCTTCCCCTACAAGAGTTCAACCTACCATTATAGGAAAACGTGTTTTCGTGAAGAAATCATGACAAACTAACACAAAATGAAGATTTCATTATAACTTGACATTCTGAGTTGTTTTCATGAAACCTGCGCTTCCCCTACAAGAGTTCAACCTACCATTATAGGAAAACGTGTTTTCGTGAAGAAATCATGACAAACTAACACAAAATGAAGATTTCATTATAACTTGACATTCTGAGTTGTTTTCATGAAACCTGCGCTTCCCCTATAAGAGTTCAACCTACCATTATAGGAAAACGTGTTTTCGTGAAGAAATCATGACAAACTAACACAAGATGAAGATTTCATTATAACTTGACATTCTGAGTTGTTTTCATGAAACCTGCGCTTCCCCTATAAGAGTTCAACCTACCATTATAGGAAAACGTGTTTTCGTGAAGAAATCATGACAAACTAACACAAGATGAAGATTTCATTATAACTTGACATTCTGAGTTGTTTTCATGAAACCTGCGCTTCCCCTATAAGAGTTCAACCTACCATTATAGGAAAACGTGTTTTCGTGAAGAAATCATGACAAACTAACACAAGATGAAGATTTCATTATAACTTGACATTCTGAGTTGTTTTCATGAAACCTGCGCTTCCCCTACAAGAGTTCAACCTACCATTATAGGAAAACGTGTTTTCGTGAAGAAATCATGACAAACTAACACAAGATGAAGATTTCATTATAACTTGACATTCTGAGTTGTTTTCATGAAACCTGCGCTTCCCCTATAAGAGTTCAACCTACCATTATAGGAAAACGTGTTTTCGTGAAGAAATCATGACAAACTAACACAAAATGAAGATTTCATTATAACTTGACATTCTGAGTTGTTTTCATGAAACCTGCGCTTCCCCTATAAGAGTTCAACCTACCATTATAGGAAAACGTGTTTTCGTGAAGAAATCATGACAAACTAACACAAGATGAAGATTTCATTATAACTTGACATTCTGAGTTGTTTTCATGAAACCTGCGCTTCCCCTATAAGAGTTCAACCTACCATTATAGGAAAACGTGTTTTCGTGAAGAAATCATGACAAACTAACACAAGATGAAGATTTCATTATAACTTGACATTCTGAGTTGTTTTCATGAAACCTGCGCTTCCCCTATAAGAGTTCAACCTACCATTATAGGAAAACGTGTTTTCGTGAAGAAATCATGACAAACTAACACAAGATGAAGATTTCATTATAACTTGACATTCTGAGTTGTTTTCATGAAACCTGCGCTTCCCCTACAAGAGTTCAACCTACCATTATAGGAAAACGTGTTTTCGTGAAGAAATCATGACAAACTAACACAAGATGAAGATTTCATTATAACTTGACATTCTGAGTTGTTTTCATGAAACCTGCGCTTCCCCTATAAGAGTTCAACCTACCATTATAGGAAAACGTGTTTTCGTGAAGAAATCATTCTGAGTTGATTTCATGAAACCTGCGCTTCCCCTATAAGAGTTTGACCTACCATTATAGGAAAACGTGTTTTCGTGAAAAAATCATGACAAACTAACACAAAATGAAGATTTCATTATAACTTGACATTCTGAGTTCATTTCATGAAACCTGCGCTTCCCCTATAAGAGTTCGACGTAACATTACAGGAAAACGTGTTTTCGTGAAGAAATCATGACAAACTAACACAAAATGAAGATTTCATTATAACTTGACATTCTGAGTTGTTTTCATGAAACCTGCGCTTCCCCTATAAGAGTTCAACCTACCATTATAGGAAAACGTGTTTTCGTGAAGAAATCATGACAAACTAACACAAGATGAAGATTTCATTATAACTTGACATTCTGAGTTGTTTTCATGAAACCTGCGCTTCCCCTATAAGAGTTCAACCTACCATTATAGGAAAACGTGTTTTCGTGAAGAAATCATGACAAACTAACACAAGATGAAGATTTCATTATAACTTGACATTCTGAGTTGTTTTCATGAAACCTGCGCTTCCCCTATAAGAGTTCAACCTACCATTATAGGAAAACGTGTTTTCGTGAAGAAATCATGACAAACTAACACAAGATGAAGATTTCATTATAACTTGACATTCTGAGTTGTTTTCATGAAACCTGCGCTTCCCCTATAAGAGTTCAACCTACCATTATAGGAAAACGTGTTTTCGTGAAGAAATCATGACAAACTAACACAAGATGAAGATTTCATTATAACTTGACATTCTGAGTTTATTTCATGAAACCTGCGCTTCCCCTACAAGAGTTCAACCTACCATTATAGGAAAACGTGTTTTCGTGAAGAAATCATGACAAACTAACACAAGATGAAGATTTCATTATAACTTGACATTCTGAGTTGTTTTCATGAAACCTGCGCTTCCCCTATAAGAGTTCAACCTACCATTATAGGAAAACGTGTTTTCGTGAAGAAATCATGACAAACTAACACAAGATGAAGATTTCATTATAACTTGACATTCTGAGTTGTTTTCATGAAACCTGCGCTTCCCCTATAAGAGTTCAACCTACCATTATAGGAAAACGTGTTTTCGTGAAGAAATCATGACAAACTAACACAAGATGAAGATTTCATTATAACTTGACATTCTGAGTTTATTTCATGAAACCTGCGCTTCCCCTACAAGAGTTCAACCTACCATTATAGGAAAACGTGTTTTCGTGAAGAAATCATGACAAACTAACACAAGATGAAGATTTCATTATAACTTGACATTCTGAGTTGTTTTCATGAAACCTGCGCTTCCCCTATAAGAGTTCAACCTACCATTATAGGAAAACGTGTTTTCGTGAAGAAATCATGACAAACTAACACAAGATGAAGATTTCATTATAACTTGACATTCTGAGTTTATTTCATGAAACCTGCGCTTCCCCTACAAGAGTTCAACCTACCATTATAGGAAAACGTGTTTTCGTGAAGAAATCATGACAAACTAACACTAAATGAAGATTTCATTATAACTTGACATTCTGAGTTGTTTTCATAAAACCTGCGCTTCCCCTACAAGAGTTCAACCTACCATTATAGGAAAACGTGTTTTCGTGAAGAAATCATGACAAACTAACACAAGATGAAGATTTCATTATAACTTGACATTCTGAGTTGTTTTCATGAAACCTGCGCTTCCCCTATAAGAGTTCAACCTACCATTATAGGAAAACGTGTTTTCGTGAAGAAATCATGACAAACTAACACAAGATGAAGATTTCATTATAACTTGACATTCTGAGTTGTTTTCATGAAACCTGCGCTTCCCCTACAAGAGTTCAACCTACCATTATAGGAAAACGTGTTTTCGTGAAGAAATCATGACAAACTAACACAAAATGAAGATTTCATTATAACTTGACATTCTGAGTTGTTTTCATGAAACCTGCGCTTCCCCTACAAGAGTTCAACCTACCATTATAGGAAAACGTGTTTTCGTGAAGAAATCATGACAAACTAACACAAAATGAAGATTTCATTATAACTTGACATTCTGAGTTGTTTTCATGAAACCTGCGCTTCCCCTATAAGAGTTCAACCTACCATTATAGGAAAACGTGCTTTCGTGAAGAAATCATGACAAACTAACACAAAATGAAGATTTCATTATAACTTGACATTCTGAGTTGTTTTCATGAAACCTGCGCTTCCCCTATAAGAGTTCAACCTACCATTATAGGAAAACGTGCTTTCGTGAAGAAATCATGACAAACTAACACAAAATGAAGATTTCATTATAACTTGACATTCTGAGTTGTTTTCATGAAACCTGCGCTTCCCCTACAAGAGTTCAACCTACAATTATAGGAAAACGTGTTTTCGTGAAAAAATCATGACAAACTAACACAAAATGAAGATTTCATTATAACTTGACATTCTGAGTTCATTTCATGAAACCTGCGCTTCCCCTATAAGAGTTCGACGTAACATTATAGGAAAACGTGTTTTCGTGAAGAAATCATGACAAACTAACACAAAATGAAGATTTCATTATAACTTGACATTCTGAGTTGTTTTCATGAAACCTGCGCTTCCCCTATAAGAGTTCGACGTAACATTATAGGAAAACGTGTTTTCGTGAAGAAATCATGACAAACTAACACAAAATGAAGATTTCATTATAACTTGACATTCTGAGTTGTTTTCATGAAACCTGCGCTTCCCCTATAAGAGTTCAACCTACCATTATAGGAAAACGTGTTTTCGTGAAGAAATCATGACAAACTAACACAAGATGAAGATTTCATTATAACTTGACATTCTGAGTTGTTTTCATGAAACCTGCGCTTCCCCTATAAGAGTTCGACGTAACATTATAGGAAAACGTGTTTTCGTGAAGAAATCATGACAAACTAACACAAAATGAAGATTTCATTATAACTTGACATTCTGAGTTGTTTTCATGAAACCTGCGCTTCCCCTATAAGAGTTCAACCTACCATTATAGGAAAACGTGTTTTCGTGAAGAAATCATGACAAACTAACACAAGATGAAGATTTCATTATAACTTGACATTCTGAGTTGTTTTCATGAAACCTGCGCTTCCCCTATAAGAGTTCAACCTACCATTATAGGAAAACGTGTTTTCGTGAAGAAATCATGACAAACTAACACAAGATGAAGATTTCATTATAACTTGACATTCTGAGTTGTTTTCATGAAACCTGCGCTTCCCCTATAAGAGTTCAACCTACCATTATAGGAAAACGTGTTTTCGTGAAGAAATCATGACAAACTAACACAAGATGAAGATTTCATTATAACTTGACATTCTGAGTTGTTTTCATGAAACCTGCGCTTCCCCTATAAGAGTTCAACCTACCATTATAGGAAAACGTGTTTTCGTGAAGAAATCATGACAAACTAACACAAAATGAAGATTTCATTATAACTTGACATTCTGAGTTGTTTTCATGAAACCTGCGCTTCCCCTACAAGAGTTCGACCTACCATTATAGGAAAACGTGTTTTCGTGAAGAAATCATGACAAACTAACACAAGATGAAGATTTCATTATAACTTGACATTCTGAGTTGTTTTCATGAAACCTGCGCTTCCCCTACAAGAGTTCAACCTACCATTATAGGAAAACGTGTTTTCGTGAAGAAATCATGACAAACTAACACAAAATGAAGATTTCATTATAACTTGACATTCTGAGTTGTTTTCATGAAACCTGCGCTTCCCCTACAAGAGTTCAACCTACCATTATAGGAAAACGTGTTTTCGTGAAGAAATCATGACAAACTAACACAAAATGAAGATTTCATTATAACTTGACATTCTGAGTTGTTTTCATGAAACCTGCGCTTCCCCTACAAGAGTTCAACCTACCATTATAGGAAAACGTGTTTTCGTGAAGAAATCATGACAAACTAACACAAAATGAAGATTTCATTATAACTTGACATTCTGAGTTGTTTTCATGAAACCTGCGCTTCCCCTATAAGAGTTCGACCTACCATTATAGGAAAACGTGTTTTCGTGAAAAAATCATGACAAACTAACACAAAATGAAGATTTCATTATAACTTGACATTCTGAGTTCATTTCAGGAAACCTGCGCTTCCCCTATAAGAGTTCGACGTAACATTATAGGAAAACGTGTTTTCGTGAAGAAATCATGACAAACTAACACAAAATGAAGATTTCATTATAACTTGACATTCTGAGTTGTTTTCATGAAACCTGCGCTTCCCCTATAAGAGTTCAACCTACCATTATATGAAAACGTGTTTTCGTGAAGAAATCATGACAAACTAACACAAAATGAAGATTTCATTATAACTTGACATTCTGAGTTGTTTTCATGAAACCTGCGCTTCCCCTATAAGAGTTCAACCTACCATTATAGGAAAACGTGTTTTCGTGAAGAAATCATGACAAACTAACACAAGATGAAGATTTCATTATAACTTGACATTCTGAGTTGTTTTCATGAAACCTGCGCTTCCCCTATAAGAGTTCGACGTAACATTATAGGAAAACGTGTTTTCGTGAAGAAATCATGACAAACTAACACAAAATGAAGATTTCATTATAACTTGACATTCTGAGTTGTTTTCATGAAACCTGCGCTTCCCCTATAAGAGTTCAACCTACCATTATAGGAAAACGTGTTTTCGTGAAGAAATCATGACAAACTAACACAAGATGAAGATTTCATTATAACTTGACATTCTGAGTTGATTTCATGAAACCTGCGCTTCCCCTATAAGAGTTTGACCTACCATTATAGGAAAACGTGTTTTCGTGAAAAAATCATGACAAACTAACACAAAATGAAGATTTCATTATAACTTGACATTCTGAGTTCATTTCATGAAACCTGCGCTTCCCCTATAAGAGTTCGACGTAACATTACAGGAAAACGTCTTTTCGTGAAGAAATCATGACAAACTAACACAAAATGAAGATTTCATTATAACTTGACATTCTGAGTTGTTTTCATGAAACCTGCGCTTCCCCTATAAGAGTTCAACCTACCATTATAGGAAAACGTGTTTTCGTGAAGAAATCATGACAAACTAACACAAGATGAAGATTTCATTATAACTTGACATTCTGAGTTGTTTTCATGAAACCTGCGCTTCCCCTATAAGAGTTCAACCTACCATTATAGGAAAACGTGTTTTCGTGAAGAAATCATGACAAACTAACACAAGATGAAGATTTCATTATAACTTGACATTCTGAGTTGTTTTCATGAAACCTGCGCTTCCCCTATAAGAGTTCAACCTACCATTATAGGAAAACGTGTTTTCGTGAAGAAATCATGACAAACTAACACAAGATGAAGATTTCATTATAACTTGACATTCTGAGTTGTTTTCATGAAACCTGCGCTTCCCCTATAAGAGTTCAACCTACCATTATAGGAAAACGTGTTTTCGTGAAGAAATCATGACAAACTAACACAAGATGAAGATTTCATTATAACTTGACATTCTGAGTTTATTTCATGAAACCTGCGCTTCCCCTACAAGAGTTCAACCTACCATTATAGGAAAACGTGTTTTCGTGAAGAAATCATGACAAACTAACACAAGATGAAGATTTCATTATAACTTGACATTCTGAGTTGTTTTCATGAAACCTGCGCTTCCCCTATAAGAGTTCAACCTACCATTATAGGAAAACGTGTTTTCGTGAAGAAATCATGACAAACTAACACAAGATGAAGATTTCATTATAACTTGACATTCTGAGTTGTTTTCATGAAACCTGCGCTTCCCCTATAAGAGTTCAACCTACCATTATAGGAAAACGTGTTTTCATGAAGAAATCATGACAAACTAACACAAGATGAAGATTTCATTATAACTTGACATTCTGAGTTTATTTCATGAAACCTGCGCTTCCCCTACAAGAGTTCAACCTACCATTATAGGAAAACGTGTTTTCGTGAAGAAATCATGACAAACTAACACAAGATGAAGATTTCATTATAACTTGACATTCTGAGTTGTTTTCATGAAACCTGCGCTTCCCCTATAAGAGTTCAACCTACCATTATAGGAAAACGTGTTTTCGTGAAGAAATCATGACAAACTAACACAAGATGAAGATTTCATTATAACTTGACATTCTGAGTTTATTTCATGAAACCTGCGCTTCCCCTACAAGAGTTCAACCTACCATTATAGGAAAACGTGTTTTCGTGAAGAAATCATGACAAACTAACACTAAATGAAGATTTCATTATAACTTGACATTCTGAGTTGTTTTCATAAAACCTGCGCTTCCCCTACAAGAGTTCAACCTACCATTATAGGAAAACGTGTTTTCGTGAAGAAATCATGACAAACTAACACAAGATGAAGATTTCATTATAACTTGACATTCTGAGTTGTTTTCATGAAACCTGCGCTTCCCCTATAAGAGTTCAACCTACCATTATAGGAAAACGTGTTTTCGTGAAGAAATCATGACAAACTAACACAAGATGAAGATTTCATTATAACTTGACATTCTGAGTTGTTTTCATGAAACCTGCGCTTCCCCTACAAGAGTTCAACCTACCATTATAGGAAAACGTGTTTTCGTGAAGAAATCATGACAAACTAACACAAAATGAAGATTTCATTATAACTTGACATTCTGAGTTGTTTTCATGAAACCTGCGCTTCCCCTATAAGAGTTCAACCTACCATTATAGGAAAACGTGCTTTCGTGAAGAAATCATGACAAACTAACACAAAATGAAGATTTCATTATAACTTGACATTCTGAGTTGTTTTCATGAAACCTGCGCTTCCCCTACAAGAGTTCAACCTACAATTATAGGAAAACGTGTTTTCGTGAAAAAATCATGACAAACTAACACAAAATGAAGATTTCATTATAACTTGACATTCTGAGTTCATTTCATGAAACCTGCGCTTCCCCTATAAGAGTTCGACGTAACATTATAGGAAAACGTGTTTTCGTGAAGAAATCATGACAAACTAACACAAAATGAAGATTTCATTATAACTTGACATTCTGAGTTGTTTTCATGAAACCTGCGCTTCCCCTATAAGAGTTCGACGTAACATTATAGGAAAACGTGTTTTCGTGAAGAAATCATGACAAACTAACACAAAATGAAGATTTCATTATAACTTGACATTCTGAGTTATTTTCATGAAACCTGCGCTTCCCCTATAACAGTTCAACCTACCATTATATGAAAACGTGTTTTCGTGAAGAAATCATGACAAACTAACACAAAATGAAGATTTCATTATAACTTGACATTCTGAGTTGTTTTCATGAAACCTGCGCTTCCCCTATAAGAGTTCAACCTACCATTATAGGAAAACGTGTTTTCGTGAAGAAATCATGACAAACTAACACAAGATGAAGATTTCATTATAACTTGACATTCTGAGTTGTTTTCATGAAACCTGCGCTTCCCCTATAAGAGTTCGACGTAACATTATAGGAAAACGTGTTTTCGTGAAGAAATCATGACAAACTAACACAAAATGAAGATTTCATTATAACTTGACATTCTGAGTTGTTTTCATGAAACCTGCGCTTCCCCTATAAGAGTTCAACCTACCATTATAGGAAAACGTGTTTTCGTGAAGAAATCATGACAAACTAACACAAGATGAAGATTTCATTATAACTTGACATTCTGAGTTGTTTTCATGAAACCTGCGCTTCCCCTATAAGAGTTCAACCTACCATTATAGGAAAACGTGTTTTCGTGAAGAAATCATGACAAACTAACACAAGATGAAGATTTCATTATAACTTGACATTCTGAGTTGTTTTCATGAAACCTGCGCTTCCCCTATAAGAGTTCAACCTACCATTATAGGAAAACGTGTTTTCGTGAAGAAATCATGACAAACTAACACAAGATGAAGATTTCATTATAACTTGACATTCTGAGTTGTTTTCATGAAACCTGCGCTTCCCCTATAAGAGTTCAACCTACCATTATAGGAAAACGTGTTTTCGTGAAGAAATCATGACAAACTAACACAAGATGAAGATTTCATTATAACTTGACATTCTGAGTTTATTTCATGAAACCTGCGCTTCCCCTACAAGAGTTCAACCTACCATTATAGGAAAACGTGTTTTCGTGAAGAAATCATGACAAACTAACACAAGATGAAGATTTCATTATAACTTGACATTCTGAGTTGTTTTCATGAAACCTGCGCTTCCCCTATAAGAGTTCAACCTACCATTATAGGAAAACGTGTTTTCGTGAAGAAATCATGACAAACTAACACAAGATGAAGATTTCATTATAACTTGACATTCTGAGTTGTTTTCATGAAACCTGCGCTTCCCCTATAAGAGTTCAACCTACCATTATAGGAAAACGTGTTTTCGTGAAGAAATCATGACAAACTAACACAAGATGAAGATTTCATTATAACTTGACATTCTGAGTTTATTTCATGAAACCTGCGCTTCCCCTACAAGAGTTCAACCTACCATTATAGGAAAACGTGTTTTCGTGAAGAAATCATGACAAACTAACACAAGATGAAGATTTCATTATAACTTGACATTCTGAGTTGTTTTCATGAAACCTGCGCTTCCCCTATAAGAGTTCAACCTACCATTATAGGAAAACGTGTTTTCGTGAAGAAATCATGACAAACTAACACAAGATGAAGATTTCATTATAACTTGACATTCTGAGTTTATTTCATGAAACCTGCGCTTCCCCTACAAGAGTTCAACCTACCATTATAGGAAAACGTGTTTTCGTGAAGAAATCATGACAAACTAACACTAAATGAAGATTTCATTATAACTTGACATTCTGAGTTGTTTTCATAAAACCTGCGCTTGCCCTACAAGAGTTCAACCTACCATTATAGGAAAACGTGTTTTCGTGAAGAAATCATGACAAACTAACACAAGATGAAGATTTCATTATAACTTGACATTCTGAGTTGTTTTCATGAAACCTGCGCTTCCCCTATAAGAGTTCAACCTACCATTATAGGAAAACGTGTTTTCGTGAAGAAATCATGACAAACTAACACAAGATGAAGATTTCATTATAACTTGACATTCTGAGTTGTTTTCATGAAACCTGCGCTTCCCCTACAAGAGTTCAACCTACCATTATAGGAAAACGTGTTTTCGTGAAGAAATCATGACAAACTAACACAAAATGAAGATTTCATTATAACTTGACATTCTGAGTTGTTTTCATGAAACCTGCGCTTCCCCTACAAGAGTTCAACCTACCATTATAGGAAAACGTGTTTTCGTGAAGAAATCATGACAAACTAACACAAAATGAAGATTTCATTATAACTTGACATTCTGAGTTGTTTTCATGAAACCTGCGCTTCCCCTATAAGAGTTCAACCTACCATTATAGGAAAACGTGCTTTCGTGAAGAAATCATGACAAACTAACACAAAATGAAGATTTCATTATAACTTGACATTCTGAGTTGTTTTCATGAAACCTGCGCTTCCCCTATAAGAGTTCAACCTACCATTATAGGAAAACGTGCTTTCGTGAAGAAATCATGACAAACTAACACAAAATGAAGATTTCATTATAACTTGACATTCTGAGTTGTTTTCATGAAACCTGCGCTTCCCCTACAAGAGTTCAACCTACAATTATAGGAAAACGTGTTTTCGTGAAAAAATCATGACAAACTAACACAAAATGAAGATTTCATTATAACTTGACATTCTGAGTTCATTTCATGAAACCTGCGCTTCCCCTATAAGAGTTCGACGTAACATTATAGGAAAACGTGTTTTCGTGAAGAAATCATGACAAACTAACACAAAATGAAGATTTCATTATAACTTGACATTCTGAGTTGTTTTCATGAAACCTGCGCTTCCCCTATAAGAGTTCAACCTACCATTATAGGAAAACGTGTTTTCGTGAAGAAATCATGACAAACTAACACAAGATGAAGATTTCATTATAACTTGACATTCTGAGTTGTTTTCATGAAACCTGCGCTTCCCCTATAAGAGTTCAACCTACCATTATAGGAAAACGTGTTTTCGTGAAGAAATCATGACAAACTAACACAAGATGAAGATTTCATTATAACTTGACATTCTGAGTTGTTTTCATGAAACCTGCGCTTCCCCTACAAGAGTTCAACCTACCATTATAGGAAAACGTGTTTTCGTGAAGAAATCATGACAAACTAACACAAGATGAAGATTTCATTATAACTTGACATTCTGAGTTGTTTTCATGAAACCTGCGCTTCCCCTATAAGAGTTCAACCTACCATTATAGGAAAACGTGTTTTCGTGAAGAAATCATGACAAACTAACACAAGATGAAGATTTCATTATAACTTGACATTCTGAGTTGTTTTCATGAAACCTGCGCTTCCCCTACAAGAGTTCAACCTACCATTATAGGAAAACGTGTTTTCGTGAAGAAATCATGACAAACTAACACAAGATGAAGATTTCATTATAACTTGACATTCTGAGTTGTTTTCATGAAACCTGCGCTTCCCCTATAAGAGTTCAACCTACCATTATAGGAAAACGTGTTTTCGTGAAGAAATCATGACAAACTAACACAAGATGAAGATTTCATTATAACTTGACATTCTGAGTTGTTTTCATGAATCCTGCGCTTCCCCTATAAGAGTTCAACCTACCATTATAGGAAAACGTGTTTTCGTGAAGAAATCATGACAAACTAACACAAGATGAAGATTTCATTATAACTTGACATTCTGAGTTTATTTCATGAAACCTGCGCTTCCCCTACAAGAGTTCAACCTACCATTATAGGAAAACGTGTTTTCGTGAAGAAATCATGACAAACTAACACAAAATGAAGATTTCATTATAACTTGACATTCTGAGTTGTTTTCATGAAACCTGCGCTTCCCCTACAAGAGTTCAACCTACCATTATAGGAAAACGTGTTTTCGTGAAGAAATCATGACAAACTAACACAAGATGAAGATTTCATTATAACTTGACATTCTGAGTTGTTTTCATGAAACCTGCGCTTCCCCTATAAGAGTTCAACCTACCATTATAGGAAAACGTGCTTTCGTGAAGAAATCATGACAAACTAACACAAAATGAAGATTTCATTATAACTTGACATTCTGAGTTGTTTTCATGAAACCTGCGCTTCCCCTACAAGAGTTCAACCTACAATTGTAGGAAAACGTGTTTTCGTGAAGAAATCATGACAAACTAACACAAAATGAAGATTTCATTATAACTTGACATTCTGAGTTGTTTTCATGAAACCTGCGCTTCCCCTATAAGAGTTCAACCTACCATTATAGGAAAACGTGCTTTCGTGAAGAAATCATGACAAACTAACACAAAATGAAGATTTCATTATAACTTGACATTCTGAGTTGTTTTCATGAAACCTGCGCTTCCCCTACAAGAGTTCAACCTACAATTGTAGGAAAACGTGTTTTCGTGAAGAAATCATGACAAACTAACACAAAATGAAGATTTCATTATAACTTGACATTCTGAGTTGTTTTCATGAAACCTGCGCTTCCCCTATAAGAGTTCAACCTACCATTATAGGAAAACGTGTTTTCGTGAAGAAATCATGACAAACTAACACAAGATGAAGATTTCATTATAACTTGACATTCTGAGTTGTTTTCATGAAACCTGCGCTTCCCCTATAAGAGTTCAACCTACCATTATAGGAAAACGTGTTTTCGTGAAGAAATCATGACAAACTAACACAAGATGAAGATTTCATTATAACTTGACATTCTGAGTTGTTTTCATGAAACCTGCGCTTCCCCTATAAGAGTTCAACCTACCATTATAGGAAAACGTGTTTTCGTGAAGAAATCATGACAAACTAACACAAGATGAAGATTTCATTATAACTTGACATTCTGAGTTGTTTTCATGAAACCTGCGCTTCCCCTACAAGAGTTCAACCTACCATTATAGGAAAACGTGTTTTCGTGAAGAAATCATGACAAACTAACACAAGATGAAGATTTCATTATAACTTGACATTCTGAGTTGTTTTCATGAAACCTGCGCTTCCCCTATAAGAGTTCAACCTACCATTATAGGAAAACGTGTTTTCGTGAAGAAATCATGACAAACTAACACAAAATGAAGATTTCATTATAACTTGACATTCTGAGTTGTTTTCATGAAACCTGCGCTTCCCCTACAAGAGTTCAACCTACCATTATAGGAAAACGTGTTTTCGTGAAAAAATCATGACAAACTAACACAAAATGAAGATTTCATTATAACTTGACATTCTGAGTTCATTTCATGAAACCTGCGCTTCCCCTATAAGAGTTCGACGTAACATTATAGGAAAACGTGTTTTCGTGAAGAAATCATGACAAACTAACACAAAATGAAGATTTCATTATAACTTGACATTCTGAGTTGTTTTCATGAAACCTGCGCTTCCCCTATAAGAGTTCAACCTACCATTATAGGAAAACGTGTTTTCGTGAAGAAATCATGACAAACTAACACAAGATGAAGATTTCATTATAACTTGACATTCTGAGTTGTTTTCATGAAACCTGCGCTTCCCCTATAAGAGTTCAACCTACCATTATAGGAAAACGTGTTTTCGTGAAGAAATCATGACAAACTAACACAAGATGAAGATTTCATTATAACTTGACATTCTGAGTTGTTTTCATGAAACCTGCGCTTCCCCTACAAGAGTTCAACCTACCATTATAGGAAAACGTGTTTTCGTGAAGAAATCATGACAAACTAACACAAGATGAAGATTTCATTATAACTTGACATTCTGAGTTGTTTTCATGAAACCTGCGCTTCCCCTATAAGAGTTCAACCTACCATTATAGGAAAACGTGTTTTCGTGAAGAAATCATGACAAACTAACACAAGATGAAGATTTCATTATAACTTGACATTCTGAGTTGTTTTCATGAAACCTGCGCTTCCCCTACAAGAGTTCAACCTACCATTATAGGAAAACGTGTTTTCGTGAAGAAATCATGACAAACTAACACAAGATGAAGATTTCATTATAACTTGACATTCTGAGTTGTTTTCATGAAACCTGCGCTTCCCCTACAAGAGTTCAACCTACCATTATAGGAAAACGTGTTTTCGTGAAGAAATCATGACAAACTAACACAAGATGAAGATTTCATTATAACTTGACATTCTGAGTTGTTTTCATGAAACCTGCGCTTCCCCTATAAGAGTTCAACCTACCATTATAGGAAAACGTGTTTTCGTGAAGAAATCATGACAAACTAACACAAAATGAAGATTTCATTATAACTTGACATTCTGAGTTGTTTTCATGAAACCTGCGCTTCCCCTACAAGAGTTCAACCTACCATTATAGGAAAACGTGTTTTCGTGAAGAAATCATGACAAACTAACACAAAATGAAGATTTCATTATAACTTGACATTCTGAGTTGTTTTCATGAAACCTGCGCTTCCCCTATAAGAGTTCGACCTACCATTATAGGAAAACGTGTTTTCGTGAAAAAATCATGACAAACTAACACAAAATGAAGATTTCATTATAACTTGACATTCTGAGTTCATTTCAGGAAACCTGCGCTTCCCCTATAAGAGTTCGACGTAACATTATAGGAAAACGTGTTTTCGTGAAGAAATCATGACAAACTAACACAAAATGAAGATTTCATTATAACTTGACATTCTGAGTTGTTTTCATGAAACCTGCGCTTCCCCTATAAGAGTTCGACCTACCATTATATGAAAACGTGTTTTCGTGAAGAAATCATGACAAACTAACACAAAATGAAGATTTCATTATAACTTGACATTCTGAGTTGTTTTCATGAAACCTGCGCTTCCCCTATAAGAGTTCAACCTACCATTATAGGAAAACGTGTTTTCGTGAAGAAATCATGACAAACTAACACAAGATGAAGATTTCATTATAACTTGACATTCTGAGTTGTTTTCATGAAACCTGCGCTTCCCCTATAAGAGTTCGACGTAACATTATAGGAAAACGTGTTTTCGTGAATAAATCATGACAAACTAACACAAAATGAAGATTTCATTATAACTTGACATTCTGAGTTGTTTTCATGAAACCTGCGCTTCCCCTATAAGAGTTCAACCTACCATTATAGGAAAACGTGTTTTCGTGAAGAAATCATGACAAACTAACACAAGATGAAGATTTCATTATAACTTGACATTCTGAGTTGATTTCATGAAACCTGCGCTTCCCCTATAAGAGTTTGACCTACCATTATAGGAAAACGTGTTTTCGTGAAAAAATCATGACAAACTAACACAAAATGAAGATTTCATTATAACTTGACATTCTGAGTTCATTTCATGAAACCTGCGCTTCCCCTATAAGAGTTCGACGTAACATTACAGGAAAACGTGTTTTCGTGAAGAAATCATGACAAACTAACACAAAATGAAGATTTCATTATAACTTGACATTCTGAGTTGTTTTCATGAAACCTGCGCTTCCCCTATAAGAGTTCAACCTACCATTATAGGAAAACGTGTTTTCGTGAAGAAATCATGACAAACTAACACAAGATGAAGATTTCATTATAACTTGACATTCTGAGTTGTTTTCATGAAACCTGCGCTTCCCCTATAAGAGTTCTACCTACCATTATAGGAAAACGTGTTTTCGTGAAGAAATCATGACAAACTAACACAAGATGAAGATTTCATTATAACTTGACATTCTGAGTTGTTTTCATGAAACCTGCGCTTCCCCTATAAGAGTTCAACCTACCATTATAGGAAAACGTGTTTTCGTGAAGAAATCATGACAAACTAACACAAGATGAAGATTTCATTATAACTTGACATTCTGAGTTGTTTTCATGAAACCTGCGCTTCCCCTATAAGAGTTCAACCTACCATTATAGGAAAACGTGTTTTCGTGAAGAAATCATGACAAACTAACACAAGATGAAGATTTCATTATAACTTGACATTCTGAGTTTATTTCATGAAACCTGCGCTTCCCCTACAAGAGTTCAACCTACCATTATAGGAAAACGTGTTTTCGTGAAGAAATCATGACAAACTAACACTAAATGAAGATTTCATTATAACTTGACATTCTGAGTTGTTTTCATAAAACCTGCGCTTCCCCTACAAGAGTTCAACCTACCATTATAGGAAAACGTGTTTTCGTGAAGAAATCATGACAAACTAACACAAGATGAAGATTTCATTATAACTTGACATTCTGAGTTGTTTTCATGAAACCTGCGCTTCCCCTATAAGAGTTCAACCTACCATTATAGGAAAACGTGTTTTCGTGAAGAAATCATGACAAACTAACACAAGATGAAGATTTCATTATAACTTGACATTCTGAGTTGATTTCATGAAACCTGCGCTTCCCCTATAAGAGTTTGACCTACCATTATAGGAAAACGTGTTTTCGTGAAGAAATCATGACAAACTAACACAAAATGAAGATTTCATTATAACTTGACATTCTGAGTTGTTTTCATGAAACCTGCGCTTCCCCTATAAGAGTTCAACCTACCATTATAGGAAAACGTGTTTTCGTGAAGAAATCATGACAAACTAGCACAAGATGAAGATTTCATTATAACTTGACATTCTGAGTTGTTTTCATGAAACCTGCGCTTCCCCTATAAGAGTTCAACCTACCATTATAGGAAAACGTGTTTTCGTGAAGAAATCATGACAAACTAACACAAGATGAAGATTTCATTATAACTTGACATTCTGAGTTGTTTTCATGAAACCTGCGCTTCCCCTATAAGAGTTCAACCTACCATTATAGGAAAACGTGTTTTCGTGAAGAAATCATGACAAACTAACACAAGATGAAGATTTCATTATAACTTGACATTCTGAGTTTATTTCATGAAACCTGCGCTTCCCCTACAAGAGTTCAACCTACCATTATAGGAAAACGTGTTTTCGTGAAGAAATCATGACAAACTAACACTAAATGAAGATTTCATTATAACTTGACATTCTGAGTTGTTTTCATAAAACCTGCGCTTCCCCTACAAGAGTTCAACCTACCATTATAGGAAAACGTGTTTTCGTGAAGAAATCATGACAAACTAACACAAGATGAAGATTTCATTATAACTTGACATTCTGAGTTGTTTTCATGAAACCTGCGCTTCCCCTATAAGAGTTCAACCTACCATTATAGGAAAACGTGTTTTCGTGAAGAAATCATGACAAACTAACACAAGATGAAGATTTCATTATAACTTGACATTCTGAGTTGTTTTCATGAAACCTGCGCTTCCCCTACAAGAGTTCAACCTACCATTATAGGAAAACGTGTTTTCGTGAAGAAATCATGACAAACTAACACAAGATGAAGATTTCATTATAACTTGACATTCTGAGTTGTTTTCATGAAACCTGCGCTTCCCCTACAAGAGTTCAACCTACCATTATAGGAAAACGTGTTTTCGTGAAGAAATCATGACAAACTAACACAAAATGAAGATTTCATTATATCTTGACATTCTGAGTTGTTTTCATGAAACCTGCGCTTCCCCTATAAGAGTTCAACCTACCATTATAGGAAAACGTGCTTTCGTGAAGAAATCATGACAAACTAACACAAAATGAAGATTTCATTATAACTTGACATTCTGAGTTGTTTTCATGAAACCTGCGCTTCCCCTATAAGAGTTCAACCTACCATTATAGGAAAACGTGCTTTCGTGAAGAAATCATGACAAACTAACACAAAATGAAGATTTCATTATAACTTGACATTCTGAGTTGTTTTCATGAAACCTGCGCTTCCCCTACAAGAGTTCAACCTACAATTGTAGGAAAACGTGTTTTCGTGAAGAAATCATGACAAACTATCACAAAATGAAGATTTCATTATAACTTGACATTCTGAGTTGTTTTCTTGAAACCTGCGCTTCCCCTATAAGAGTTCAACCTACCATTATAGGAAAACGTGTTTTCGTGAAGAAATCATGACAAACTAACACAAGATGAAGATTTCATTATAACTTGACATTCTGAGTTGTTTTCATGAAACCTGCGCTTCCCCTATAAGAGTTCAACCTACCATTATAGGAAAACGTGTTTTCGTGAAGAAATCATGACAAACTAACACAAGATGAAGATTTCATTATAACTTGACATTCTGAGTTGTTTTCATGAAACCTGCGCTTCCCCTATAAGAGTTCAACCTACCATTATAGGAAAACGTGTTTTCGTGAAGAAATCATGACAAACTAACACAAGATGAAGATTTCATTATAACTTGACATTCTGAGTTGTTTTCATGAAACCTGCGCTTCCCCTACAAGAGTTCAACCTACCATTATAGGAAAACGTGTTTTCGTGAAGAAATCATGACAAACTAACACAAGATGAAGATTTCATTATAACTTGACATTCTGAGTTGTTTTCATGAAACCTGCGCTTCCCCTATAAGAGTTCAACCTACCATTATAGGAAAACGTGTTTTCGTGAAGAAATCATGACAAACTAACACAAAATGAAGATTTCATTATAACTTGACATTCTGAGTTGTTTTCATGAAACCTGCGCTTCCCCTACAAGAGTTCAACCTACCATTATAGGAAAACGTGTTTTCGTGAAGAAATCATGACAAACTAACACAAGATGAAGATTTCATTATAACTTGACATTCTGAGTTGATTTCATGAAACCTGCGCTTCCCCTATAAGAGTTTGACCTACCATTATAGGAAAACGTGTTTTCGTGAAAAAATCATGACAAACTAACACAAAATGAAGATTTCATTATAACTTGACATTCTGAGTTCATTTCATGAAACCTGCGCTTCCCCTATAAGAGTTCGACGTAACATTATAGGAAAACGTGTTTTCGTGAAGAAATCATGACAAACTAACACAAAATGAAGATTTCATTATAACTTGACATTCTGAGTTGTTTTCATGAAACCTGCGCTTCCCCTATAAGAGTTCAACCTACCATTATAGGAAAACGTGTTTTCGTGAAGAAATCATGACAAACTAACACAAGATGAAGATTTCATTATAACTTGACATTCTGAGTTGTTTTCATGAAACCTGCGCTTCCCCTATAAGAGTTCAACCTACCATTATAGGAAAACGTGTTTTCGTGAAGAAATCATGACAAACTAACACAAGATGAAGATTTCATTATAACTTGACATTCTGAGTTGTTTTCATGAAACCTGCGCTTCCCCTACAAGAGTTCAACCTACCATTATAGGAAAACGTGTTTTCGTGAAGAAATCATGACAAACTAACACAAGATGAAGATTTCATTATAACTTGACATTCTGAGTTGTTTTCATGAAACCTGCGCTTCCCCTATAAGAGTTCAACCTACCATTATAGGAAAACGTGTTTTCGTGAAGAAATCATGACAAACTAACACAAGATGAAGATTTCATTATAACTTGACATTCTGAGTTGTTTTCATGAAACCTGCGCTTCCCCTATAAGAGTTCAACCTACCATTATAGGAAAACGTGTTTTCGTGAAGAAATCATGACAAACTAACACAAGATGAAGATTTCATTATAACTTGACATTCTGAGTTGTTTTCATGAATCCTGCGCTTCCCCTATAAGAGTTCAACCTACCATTATAGGAAAACGTGTTTTCGTGAAGAAATCATGACAAACTAACACAAGATGAAGATTTCATTATAACTTGACATTCTGAGTTTATTTCATGAAACCTGCGCTTCCCCTACAAGAGTTCAACCTACCATTATAGGAAAACGTGTTTTCGTGAAGAAATCATGACAAACTAACACAAAATGAAGATTTCATTATAACTTGACATTCTGAGTTGATTTCATGAAACCTGCGCTTCCCCTACAAGAGTTTGACCTACCATTATAGGAAAACGTGTTTTCGTGAAGAAATCATGACAAACTAACACAAAATGAAGATTTCATTATAACTTGACATTCTGAGTTGTTTTCATGAAACCTGCGCTTCCCCTACAAGAGTTCGACCTACCATTATAGGAAAACGTGTTTTCGTGAAGAAATCATGACAAACTAACACAAAATGAAGATTTCATTATAACTTGACATTCTGAGTTGTTTTCATGAAACCTGCGCTTCCCCTACAAGAGTTCGACCTACCATTATAGGAAAACGTGTTTTCGTGAAGAAATCATGACAAACTAACACAAGATGAAGATTTCATTATAACTTGACATTCTGAGTTGTTTTCATGAAACCTGCGCTTCCCCTACAAGAGTTCAACCTACCATTATAGGAAAACGTGTTTTCGTGAAGAAATCATGACAAACTAACACAAAATGAAGATTTCATTATAACTTGACATTCTGAGTTGTTTTCATGAAACCTGCGCTTCCCCTATAAGAGTTCAACCTACCATTATAGGAAAACGTGTTTTCGTGAAGAAATCATGACAAACTAACACAAAATGAAGATTTCATTATAACTTGACATTCTGAGTTGTTTTCATGAAACCTGCGCTTCCCCTACAAGAGTTCAACCTACCATTATAGGAAAACGTGTTTTCGTGAAGAAATCATGACAAACTAACACAAAATGAAGATTTCATTATAACTTGACATTCTGAGTTGTTTTCATGAAACCTGCGCTTCCCCTATAAGAGTTCGACCTACCATTATAGGAAAACGTGTTTTCGTGAAAAAATCATGACAAACTAACACAAAATGAAGATTTCATTATAACTTGACATTCTGAGTTCATTTCAGGAAACCTGCGCTTCCCCTATAAGAGTTCGACGTAACATTATAGGAAAACGTGTTTTCGTGAAGAAATCATGACAAACTAACACAAAATGAAGATTTCATTATAACTTGACATTCTGAGTTGTTTTCATGAAACCTGCGCTTCCCCTATAAGAGTTCAACCTACCATTATATGAAAACGTGTTTTCGTGAAGAAATCATGACAAACTAACACAAAATGAAGATTTCATTATAACTTGACATTCTGAGTTGTTTTCATGAAACCTGCGCTTCCCCTATAAGAGTTCAACCTACCATTATAGGAAAACGTGTTTTCGTGAAGAAATCATGACAAACTAACACAAGATGAAGATTTCATTATAACTTGACATTCTGAGTTGTTTTCATGAAACCTGCGCTTCCCCTATAAGAGTTCGACGTAACATTATAGGAAAACGTGTTTTCGTGAAGAAATCATGACAAACTAACACAAAATGAAGATTTCATTATAACTTGACATTCTGAGTTGTTTTCATGAAACCTGCGCTTCCCCTATAAGAGTTCAACCTACCATTATAGGAAAACGTGTTTTCGTGAAGAAATCATGACAAACTAACACAAGATGAAGATTTCATTATAACTTGACATTCTGAGTTGATTTCATGAAACCTGCGCTTCCCCTATAAGAGTTTGACCTACCATTATAGGAAAACGTGTTTTCGTGAAAAAATCATGACAAACTAACACAAAATGAAGATTTCATTATAACTTGACATTCTGAGTTCATTTCATGAAACCTGCGCTTCCCCTATAAGAGTTCGACGTAACATTACAGGAAAACGTGTTTTCGTGAAGAAATCATGACAAACTAACACAAAATGAAGATTTCATTATAACTTGACATTCTGAGTTGTTTTCATGAAACCTGCGCTTCCCCTATAAGAGTTCAACCTACCATTATAGGAAAACGTGTTTTCGTGAAGAAATCATGACAAACTAACACAAGATGAAGATTTCATTATAACTTGACATTCTGAGTTGTTTTCATGAAACCTGCGCTTCCCCTATAAGAGTTCAACCTACCATTATAGGAAAACGTGTTTTCGTGAAGAAATCATGACAAACTAACACAAGATGAAGATTTCATTATAACTTGACATTCTGAGTTGTTTTCATGAAACCTGCGCTTCCCCTATAAGAGTTCAACCTACCATTATAGGAAAACGTGTTTTCGTGAAGAAATCATGACAAACTAACACAAGATGAAGATTTCATTATAACTTGACATTCTGAGTTGTTTTCATGAAACCTGCGCTTCCCCTATAAGAGTTCAACCTACCATTATAGGAAAACGTGTTTTCGTGAAGAAATCATGACAAACTAACACAAGATGAAGATTTCATTATAACTTGACATTCTGAGTTGTTTTCATGAAACCTGCGCTTCCCCTACAAGAGTTCAACCTACCATTATAGGAAAACGTGTTTTCGTGAAGAAATCATGACAAACTAACACAAGATGAAGATTTCATTATAACTTGACATTCTGAGTTGTTTTCATGAAACCTGCGCTTCCCCTATAAGAGTTCAACCTACCATTATAGGAAAACGTGTTTTCGTGAAGAAATCATGACAAACTAACACAAGATGAAGATTTCATTATAACTTGACATTCTGAGTTTATTTCATGAAACCTGCGCTTCCCCTACAAGAGTTCAACCTACCATTATAGGAAAACGTGTTTTCGTGAAGAAATCATGACAAACTAACACTAAATGAAGATTTCATTATAACTTGACATTCTGAGTTGTTTTCATAAAACCTGCGCTTCCCCTACAAGAGTTCAACCTACCATTATAGGAAAACGTGTTTTCGTGAAGAAATCATGACAAACTAACACAAGATGAAGATTTCATTATAACTTGACATTCTGAGTTGTTTTCATGAAACCTGCGCTTCCCCTATAAGAGTTCAACCTACCATTATAGGAAAACGTGTTTTCGTGAAGAAATCATGACAAACTAACACAAGATGAAGATTTCATTATAACTTGACATTCTGAGTTGTTTTCATGAAACCTGCGCTTCCCCTACAAGAGTTCAACCTACCATTATAGGAAAACGTGTTTTCGTGAAGAAATCATGACAAACTAACACAAAATGAAGATTTCATTATAACTTGACATTCTGAGTTGTTTTCATGAAACCTGCGCTTCCCCTACAAGAGTTCAACCTACCATTATAGGAAAACGTGTTTTCGTGAAGAAATCATGACAAACTAACACAAAATGAAGATTTCATTATAACTTGACATTCTGAGTTGTTTTCATGAAACCTGCGCTTCCCCTATAAGAGTTCAACCTACCATTATAGGAAAACGTGCTTTCGTGAAGAAATCATGACAAACTAACACAAAATGAAGATTTCATTATAACTTGACATTCTGAGTTGTTTTCATGAAACCTGCGCTTCCCCTATAAGAGTTCAACCTACCATTATAGGAAAACGTGCTTTCGTGAAGAAATCATGACAAACTAACACAAAATGAAGATTTCATTATAACTTGACATTCTGAGTTGTTTTCATGAAACCTGCGCTTCCCCTACAAGAGTTCAACCTACAATTGTAGGAAAACGTGTTTTCGTGAAGAAATCATGACAAACTAACACAAAATGAAGATTTCATTATAACTTGACATTCTGAGTTGTTTTCATGAAACCTGCGCTTCCCCTATAAGAGTTCAACCTACCATTATAGGAAAACGTGTTTTCGTGAAGAAATCATGACAAACTAACACAAGATGAAGATTTCATTATAACTTGACATTCTGAGTTGTTTTCATGAAACCTGCGCTTCCCCTATAAGAGTTCAACCTACCATTATAGGAAAACGTGTTTTCGTGAAGAAATCATGACAAACTAACACAAGATGAAGATTTCATTATAACTTGACATTCTGAGTTTATTTCATGAAACCTGCGCTTCCCCTACAAGAGTTCAACCTACCATTATAGGAAAACGTGTTTTCGTGAAGAAATCATGACAAACTAACACAAAATGAAGATTTCATTATAACTTGACATTCTGAGTTGATTTCATGAAACCTGCGCTTCCCCTACAAGAGTTTGACCTACCATTATAGGAAAACGTGTTTTCGTGAAGAAATCATGACAAACTAACACAAAATGAAGATTTCATTATAACTTGACATTCTGAGTTGTTTTCATGAAACCTGCGCTTCCCCTACAAGAGTTCGACCTACCATTATAGGAAAACGTGTTTTCGTGAAGAAATCATGACAAACTAACACAAGATGAAGATTTCATTATAACTTGACATTCTGAGTTGTTTTCATGAAACCTGCGCTTCCCCTACAAGAGTTCAACCTACCATTATAGGAAAACGTGTTTTCGTGAAGAAATCATGACAAACTAACACAAAATGAAGATTTCATTATAACTTGACATTCTGAGTTGTTTTCATGAAACCTGCGCTTCCCCTATAAGAGTTCAACCTACCATTATAGGAAAACGTGTTTTCGTGAAGAAATCATGACAAACTAACACAAAATGAAGATTTCATTATAACTTGACATTCTGAGTTGTTTTCATGAAACCTGCGCTTCCCCTACAAGAGTTCAACCTACCATTATAGGAAAACGTGTTTTCGTGAAGAAATCATGACAAACTAACACAAAATGAAGATTTCATTATAACTTGACATTCTGAGTTGTTTTCATGAAACCTGCGCTTCCCCTATAAGAGTTCGACCTACCATTATAGGAAAACGTGTTTTCGTGAAAAAATCATGACAAACTAACACAAAATGAAGATTTCATTATAACTTGACATTCTGAGTTCATTTCAGGAAACCTGCGCTTCCCCTATAAGAGTTCGACGTAACATTATAGGAAAACGTGTTTTCGTGAAGAAATCATGACAAACTAACACAAAATGAAGATTTCATTATAACTTGACATTCTGAGTTGTTTTCATGAAACCTGCGCTTCCCCTATAAGAGTTCAACCTACCATCATATGAAAACGTGTTTTCGTGAAGAAATCATGACAAACTAACACAAAATGAAGATTTCATTATAACTTGACATTCTGAGTTGTTTTCATGAAACCTGCGCTTCCCCTATAAGAGTTCAACCTACCATTATAGGAAAACGTGTTTTCGTGAAGAAATCATGACAAACTAACACAAGATGAAGATTTCATTATAACTTGACATTCTGAGTTGTTTTCATGAAACCTGCGCTTCCCCTATAAGAGTTCGACGTAACATTATAGGAAAACGTGTTTTCGTGAAGAAATCATGACAAACTAACACAAAATGAAGATTTCATTATAACTTGACATTCTGAGTTGTTTTCATGAAACCTGCGCTTCCCCTATAAGAGTTCAACCTACCATTATAGGAAAACGTGTTTTCGTGAAGAAATCATGACAAACTAACACAAGATGAAGATTTCATTATAACTTGACATTCTGAGTTGATTTCATGAAACCTGCGCTTCCCCTATAAGAGTTTGACCTACCATTATAGGAAAACGTGTTTTCGTGAAAAAATCATGACAAACTAACACAAAATGAAGATTTCATTATAACTTGACATTCTGAGTTCATTTCATGAAACCTGCGCTTCCCCTATAAGAGTTCGACGTAACATTACAGGAAAACGTGTTTTCGTGAAGAAATCATGACAAACTAACACAAAATGAAGATTTCATTATAACTTGACATTCTGAGTTGTTTTCATGAAACGTGCGCTTCCCCTATAAGAGTTCAACCTACCATTATAGGAAAACGTGTTTTCGTGAAGAAATCATGACAAACTAACACAAGATGAAGATTTCATTATAACTTGACATTCTGAGTTGTTTTCATGAAACCTGCGCTTCCCCTATAAGAGTTCAACCTACCATTATAGGAAAACGTGTTTTCGTGAAGAAATCATGACAAACTAACACAAGATGAAGATTTCATTATAACTTGACATTCTGAGTTGTTTTCATGAAACCTGCGCTTCCCCTATAAGAGTTCAACCTACCATTATAGGAAAACGTGTTTTCGTGAAGAAATCATGACAAACTAACACAAGATGAAGATTTCATTATAACTTGACATTCTGAGTTGTTTTCATGAAACCTGCGCTTCCCCTATAAGAGTTCAACCTACCATTATAGGAAAACGTGTTTTCGTGAAGAAATCATGACAAACTAACACAAGATGAAGATTTCATTATAACTTGACATTCTGAGTTTATTTCATGAAACCTGCGCTTCCCCTACAAGAGTTCAACCTACCATTATAGGAAAACGTGTTTTCGTGAAGAAATCATGACAAACTAACACAAGATGAAGATTTCATTATAACTTGACATTCTGAGTTGTTTTCATGAAACCTGCGCTTCCCCTATAAGAGTTCAACCTACCATTATAGGAAAACGTGTTTTCGTGAAGAAATCATGACAAACTAACACAAGATGAAGATTTCATTATAACTTGACATTCTGAGTTTATTTCATGAAACCTGCGCTTCCCCTACAAGAGTTCAACCTACCATTATAGGAAAACGTGTTTTCGTGAAGAAATCATGACAAACTAACACTAAATGAAGATTTCATTATAACTTGACATTCTGAGTTGTTTTCATAAAACCTGCGCTTCCCCTACAAGAGTTCAACCTACCATTATAGGAAAACGTGTTTTCGTGAAGAAATCATGACAAACTAACACAAAATGAAGATTTCATTATAACTTGACATTCTGAGTTGTTTTCATGAAACCTGCGCTTCCCCTACAAGAGTTCAACCTACCATTATAGGAAAACGTGTTTTCGTGAAGAAATCATGACAAACTAACACAAAATGAAGATTTCATTATATCTTGACATTCTGAGTTGTTTTCATGAAACCTGCGCTTCCCCTATAAGAGTTCAACCTACCATTATAGGAAAACGTGCTTTCGTGAAGAAATCATGACAAACTAACACAAAATGAAGATTTCATTATAACTTGACATTCTGAGTTGTTTTCATGAAACCTGCGCTTCCCCTATAAGAGTTCAACCTACCATTATAGGAAAACGTGCTTTCGTGAAGAAATCATGACAAACTAACACAAAATGAAGATTTCATTATAACTTGACATTCTGAGTTGTTTTCATGAAACCTGCGCTTCCCCTACAAGAGTTCAACCTACAATTGTAGGAAAACGTGTTTTCGTGAAGAAATCATGACAAACTATCACAAAATGAAGATTTCATTATAACTTGACATTCTGAGTTGTTTTCTTGAAACCTGCGCTTCCCCTATAAGAGTTCAACCTACCATTATAGGAAAACGTGTTTTCGTGAAGAAATCATGACAAACTAACACAAGATGAAGATTTCATTATAACTTGACATTCTGAGTTGTTTTCATGAAACCTGCGCTTCCCCTATAAGAGTTCAACCTACCATTATAGGAAAACGTGTTTTCGTGAAGAAATCATGACAAACTAACACAAGATGAAGATTTCATTATAACTTGACATTCTGAGTTGTTTTCATGAAACCTGCGCTTCCCCTACAAGAGTTCAACCTACCATTATAGGAAAACGTGTTTTCGTGAAGAAATCATGACAAACTAACACAAGATGAAGATTTCATTATAACTTGACATTCTGAGTTGTTTTCATGAAACCTGCGCTTCCCCTATAAGAGTTCAACCTACCATTATAGGAAAACGTGTTTTCGTGAAGAAATCATGACAAACTAACACAAAATGAAGATTTCATTATAACTTGACATTCTGAGTTGTTTTCATGAAACCTGCGCTTCCCCTACAAGAGTTCAACCTACCATTATAGGAAAACGTGTTTTCGTGAAGAAATCATGACAAACTAACACAAGATGAAGATTTCATTATAACTTGACATTCTGAGTTGATTTCATGAAACCTGCGCTTCCCCTATAAGAGTTTGACCTACCATTATAGGAAAACGTGTTTTCGTGAAAAAATCATGACAAACTAACACAAAATGAAGATTTCATTATAACTTGACATTCTGAGTTCATTTCATGAAACCTGCGCTTCCCCTATAAGAGTTCGACGTAACATTATAGGAAAACGTGTTTTCGTGAAGAAATCATGACAAACTAACACAAGATGAAGATTTCATTATAACTTGACATTCTGAGTTGTTTTCATGAAACCTGCGCTTCCCCTATAAGAGTTCAACCTACCATTATAGGAAAACGTGTTTTCGTGAAGAAATCATGACAAACTAACACAAGATGAAGATTTCATTATAACTTGACATTCTGAGTTGTTTTCATGAAACCTGCGCTTCCCCTATAAGAGTTCAACCTACCATTATAGGAAAACGTGTTTTCGTGAAGAAATCATGACAAACTAACACAAGATGAAGATTTCATTATAACTTGACATTCTGAGTTGTTTTCATGAATCCTGCGCTTCCCCTATAAGAGTTCAACCTACCATTATAGGAAAACGTGTTTTCGTGAAGAAATCATGACAAACTAACACAAGATGAAGATTTCATTATAACTTGACATTCTGAGTTGTTTTCATGAATCCTGCGCTTCCCCTATAAGAGTTCAACCTACCATTATAGGAAAACGTGTTTTCGTGAAGAAATCATGACAAACTAACACAAGATGAAGATTTCATTATAACTTGACATTCTGAGTTTATTTCATGAAACCTGCGCTTCCCCTACAAGAGTTCAACCTACCATTATAGGAAAACGTGTTTTCGTGAAGAAATCATGACAAACTAACACAAAATGAAGATTTCATTATAACTTGACATTCTGAGTTGATTTCATGAAACCTGCGCTTCCCCTACAAGAGTTTGACCTACCATTATAGGAAAACGTGTTTTCGTGAAGAAATCATGACAAACTAACACAAAATGAAGATTTCATTATAACTTGACATTCTGAGTTGTTTTCATGAAACCTGCGCTTCCCCTACAAGAGTTCGACCTACCATTATAGGAAAACGTGTTTTCGTGAAGAAATCATGACAAACTAACACAAGATGAAGATTTCATTATAACTTGACATTCTGAGTTGTTTTCATGAAACCTGCGCTTCCCCTACAAGAGTTCAACCTACCATTATAGGAAAACGTGTTTTCGTGAAGAAATCATGACAAACTAACACAAGATGAAGATTTCATTATAACTTGACATTCTGAGTTGTTTTCATGAAACCTGCGCTTCCCCTATAAGAGTTCAACCTACCATTATAGGAAAACGTGTTTTCGTGAAGAAATCATGACAAACTAACACAAAATGAAGATTTCATTATAACTTGACATTCTGAGTTGTTTTCATGAAACCTGCGCTTCCCCTACAAGAGTTCAACCTACCATTATAGGAAAACGTGTTTTCGTGAAGAAATCATGACAAACTAACACAAAATGAAGATTTCATTATAACTTGACATTCTGAGTTGTTTTCATGAAACCTGCGCTTCCCCTATAAGAGTTCGACCTACCATTATAGGAAAACGTGTTTTCGTGAAAAAATCATGACAAACTAACACAAAATGAAGATTTCATTATAACTTGACATTCTGAGTTCATTTCAGGAAACCTGCGCTTCCCCTATAAGAGTTCGACGTAACATTATAGGAAAACGTGTTTTCGTGAAGAAATCATGACAAACTAACACAAAATGAAGATTTCATTATAACTTGACATTCTGAGTTGTTTTCATGAAACCTGCGCTTCCCCTATAAGAGTTCAACCTACCATTATATGAAAACGTGTTTTCGTGAAGAAATCATGACAAACTAACACAAAATGAAGATTTCATTATAACTTGACATTCTGAGTTGTTTTCATGAAACCTGCGCTTCCCCTATAAGAGTTCAACCTACCATTATAGGAAAACGTGTTTTCGTGAAGAAATCATGACAAACTAACACAAGATGAAGATTTCATTATAACTTGACATTCTGAGTTGTTTTCATGAAACCTGCGCTTCCCCTATAAGAGTTCGACGTAACATTATAGGAAAACGTGTTTTCGTGAAGAAATCATGACAAACTAACACAAAATGAAGATTTCATTATAACTTGACATTCTGAGTTGTTTTCATGAAACCTGCGCTTCCCCTATAAGAGTTCAACCTACCATTATAGGAAAACGTGTTTTCGTGAAGAAATCATGACAAACTAACACAAGATGAAGATTTCATTATAACTTGACATTCTGAGTTGATTTCATGAAACCTGCGCTTCCCCTATAAGAGTTTGACCTACCATTATAGGAAAACGTGTTTTCGTGAAAAAATCATGACAAACTAACACAAAATGAAGATTTCATTATAACTTGACATTCTGAGTTCATTTCATGAAACCTGCGCTTCCCCTATAAGAGTTCGACGTAACATTACAGGAAAACGTGTTTTCGTGAAGAAATCATGACAAACTAACACAAAATGAAGATTTCATTATAACTTGACATTCTGAGTTGTTTTCATGAAACCTGCGCTTCCCCTATAAGAGTTCAACCTACCATTATAGGAAAACGTGTTTTCGTGAAGAAATCATGACAAACTAACACAAGATGAAGATTTCATTATAACTTGACATTCTGAGTTGTTTTCATGAAACCTGCGCTTCCCCTATAAGAGTTCAACCTACCATTATAGGAAAACGTGTTTTCGTGAAGAAATCATGACAAACTAACACAAGATGAAGATTTCATTATAACTTGACATTCTGAGTTGTTTTCATGAAACCTGCGCTTCCCCTATAAGAGTTCAACCTACCATTATAGGAAAACGTGTTTTCGTGAAGAAATCATGACAAACTAACACAAGATGAAGATTTCATTATAACTTGACATTCTGAGTTGTTTTCATGAAACCTGCGCTTCCCCTATAAGAGTTCAACCTACCATTATAGGAAAACGTGTTTTCGTGAAGAAATCATGACAAACTAACACAAGATGAAGATTTCATTATAACTTGACATTCTGAGTTTATTTCATGAAACCTGCGCTTCCCCTACAAGAGTTCAACCTACCATTATAGGAAAACGTGTTTTCGTGAAGAAATCATGACAAACTAACACAAGATGAAGATTTCATTATAACTTGACATTCTGAGTTGTTTTCATGAAACCTGCGCTTCCCCTATAAGAGTTCAACCTACCATTATAGGAAAACGTGTTTTCGTGAAGAAATCATGACAAACTAACACAAGATGAAGATTTCATTATAACTTGACATTCTGAGTTTATTTCATGAAACCTGCGCTTCCCCTACAAGAGTTCAACCTACCATTATAGGAAAACGTGTTTTCGTGAAGAAATCATGACAAACTAACACTAAATGAAGATTTCATTATAACTTGACATTCTGAGTTGTTTTCATAAAACCTGCGCTTCCCCTACAAGAGTTCAACCTACCATTATAGGAAAACGTGTTTTCGTGAAGAAATCATGACAAACTAACACAAGATGAAGATTTCATTATAACTTGACATTCTGAGTTGTTTTCATGAAACCTGCGCTTCCCCTATAAGAGTTCAACCTACCATTATAGGAAAACGTGTTTTCGTGAAGAAATCATGACAAACTAACACAAGATGAAGATTTCATTATAACTTGACATTCTGAGTTGTTTTCATGAAACCTGCGCTTCCCCTACAAGAGTTCAACCTACCATTATAGGAAAACGTGTTTTCGTGAAGAAATCATGACAAACTAACACAAAATGAAGATTTCATTATAACTTGACATTCTGAGTTGTTTTCATGAAACCTGCGCTTCCCCTACAAGAGTTCAACCTACCATTATAGGAAAACGTGTTTTCGTGAAGAAATCATGACAAACTAACACAAAATGAAGATTTCATTATAACTTGACATTCTGAGTTGTTTTCATGAAACCTGCGCTTCCCCTATAAGAGTTCAACCTACCATTATAGGAAAACGTGCTTTCGTGAAGAAATCATGACAAACTAACACAAAATGAAGATTTCATTATAACTTGACATTCTGAGTTGTTTTCATGAAACCTGCGCTTCCCCTATAAGAGTTCAACCTACCATTATAGGAAAACGTGCTTTCGTGAAGAAATCATGACAAACTAACACAAAATGAAGATTTCATTATAACTTGACATTCTGAGTTGTTTTCATGAAACCTGCGCTTCCCCTACAAGAGTTCAACCTACAATTGTAGGAAAACGTGTTTTCGTGAAGAAATCATGACAAACTAACACAAAATGAAGATTTCATTATAACTTGACATTCTGAGTTGTTTTCATGAAACCTGCGCTTCCCCTATAAGAGTTCAACCTACCATTATAGGAAAACGTGTTTTCGTGAAGAAATCATGACAAACTAACACAAGATGAAGATTTCATTATAACTTGACATTCTGAGTTGTTTTCATGAAACCTGCGCTTCCCCTATAAGAGTTCAACCTACCATTATAGGAAAACGTGTTTTCGTGAAGAAATCATGACAAACTAACACAAGATGAAGATTTCATTATAACTTGACATTCTGAGTTTATTTCATGAAACCTGCGCTTCCCCTACAAGAGTTCAACCTACCATTATAGGAAAACGTGTTTTCGTGAAGAAATCATGACAAACTAACACAAAATGAAGATTTCATTATAACTTGACATTCTGAGTTGATTTCATGAAACCTGCGCTTCCCCTACAAGAGTTTGACCTACCATTATAGGAAAACGTGTTTTCGTGAAGAAATCATGACAAACTAACACAAGATGAAGATTTCATTATAACTTGACATTCTGAGTTTATTTCATGAAACCTGCGCTTCCCCTACAAGAGTTCAACCTACCATTATAGGAAAACGTGTTTTCGTGAAGAAATCATGACAAACTAACACAAAATGAAGATTTCATTATAACTTGACATTCTGAGTTGATTTCATGAAACCTGCGCTTCCCCTACAAGAGTTTGACCTACCATTATAGGAAAACGTGTTTTCGTGAAGAAATCATGACAAACTAACACAAAATGAAGATTTCATTATAACTTGACATTCTGAGTTGTTTTCATGAAACCTGCGCTTCCCCTACAAGAGTTCGACCTACCATTATAGGAAAACGTGTTTTCGTGAAGAAATCATGACAAACTAACACAAGATGAAGATTTCATTATAACTTGACATTCTGAGTTGTTTTCATGAAACCTGCGCTTCCCCTACAAGAGTTCAACCTACCATTATAGGAAAACGTGTTTTCGTGAAGAAATCATGACAAACTAACACAAAATGAAGATTTCATTATAACTTGACATTCTGAGTTGTTTTCATGAAACCTGCGCTTCCCCTATAAGAGTTCAACCTACCATTATAGGAAAACGTGTTTTCGTGAAGAAATCATGACAAACTAACACAAAATGAAGATTTCATTATAACTTGACATTCTGAGTTGTTTTCATGAAACCTGCGCTTCCCCTACAAGAGTTCAACCTACCATTATAGGAAAACGTGTTTTCGTGAAGAAGTCATGACAAACTAACACAAAATGAAGATTTCATTATAACTTGACATTCTGAGTTGTTTTCATGAAACCTGCGCTTCCCCTATAAGAGTTCGACCTACCATTATAGGAAAACGTGTTTTCGTGAAAAAATCATGACAAACTAACACAAAATGAAGATTTCATTATAACTTGACATTCTGAGTTCATTTCAGGAAACCTGCGCTTCCCCTATAAGAGTTCGACGTAACATTATAGGAAAACGTGTTTTCGTGAAGAAATCATGACAAACTAACACAAAATGAAGATTTCATTATAACTTGACATTCTGAGTTGTTTTCATGAAACCTGCGCTTCCCCTATAAGAGTTCAACCTACCATTATATGAAAACGTGTTTTCGTGAAGAAATCATGACAAACTAACACAAAATGAAGATTTCATTATAACTTGACATTCTGAGTTGTTTTCATGAAACCTGCGCTTCCCCTATAAGAGTTCAACCTACCATTATAGGAAAACGTGTTTTCGTGAAGAAATCATGACAAACTAACACAAGATGAAGATTTCATTATAACTTGACATTCTGAGTTGTTTTCATGAAACCTGCGCTTCCCCTATAAGAGTTCGACGTAACATTATAGGAAAACGTGTTTTCGTGAAGAAATCATGACAAACTAACACAAAATGAAGATTTCATTATAACTTGACATTCTGAGTTGTTTTCATGAAACCTGCGCTTCCCCTATAAGAGTTCGACCTACCATTATAGGAAAACGTGTTTTCGTGAAGAAATCATGACAAACTAACACAAGATGAAGATTTCATTATAACTTGACATTCTGAGTTGATTTCATGAAACCTGCGCTTCCCCTATAAGAGTTTGACCTACCATTATAGGAAAACGTGTTTTCGTGAAAAAATCATGACAAACTAACACAAAATGAAGATTTCATTATAACTTGACATTCTGAGTTGTTTTCATGAAACCTGCGCTTCCCCTATAAGAGTTCAACCTACCATTATAGGAAAACGTGTTTTCGTGAAGAAATCATGACAAACTAACACAAGATGAAGATTTCATTATAACTTGACATTCTGAGTTGTTTTCATGAAACCTGCGCTTCCCCTATAAGAGTTCAACCTACCATTATAGGAAAACGTGTTTTCGTGAAGAAATCATGACAAACTAACACAAGATGAAGATTTCATTATAACTTGACATTCTGAGTTGTTTTCATGAAACCTGCGCTTCCCCTATAAGAGTTCAACCTACCATTATAGGAAAACGTGTTTTCGTGAAGAAATCATGACAAACTAACACAAGATGAAGATTTCATTATAACTTGACATTCTGAGTTGTTTTCATGAAACCTGCGCTTCCCCTATAAGAGTTCGACGTAACATTATAGGAAAACGTGTTTTCGTGAAGAAATCATGACAAACTAACACAAAATGAAGATTTCATTATAACTTGACATTCTGAGTTGTTTTCATGAAACCTGCGCTTCCCCTATAAGAGTTCAACCTACCATTATAGGAAAACGTGTTTTCGTGAAGAAATCATGACAAACTAACACAAGATGAAGATTTCATTATAACTTGACATTCTGAGTTGATTTCATGAAACCTGCGCTTCCCCTATAAGAGTTTGACCTACCATTATAGGAAAACGTGTTTTCGTGAAAAAATCATGACAAACTAACACAAAATGAAGATTTCATTATAACTTGACATTCTGAGTTCATTTCATGAAACCTGCGCTTCCCCTATAAGAGTTCGACGTAACATTACAGGAAAACGTGTTTTCGTGAAGAAATCATGACAAACTAACACAAAATGAAGATTTCATTATAACTTGACATTCTGAGTTGTTTTCATGAAACCTGCGCTTCCCCTATAAGAGTTCAACCTACCATTATAGGAAAACGTGTTTTCGTGAAGAAATCATGACAAACTAACACAAGATGAAGATTTCATTATAACTTGACATTCTGAGTTGTTTTCATGAAACCTGCGCTTCCCCTATAAGAGTTCAACCTACCATTATAGGAAAACGTGTTTTCGTGAAGAAATCATGACAAACTAACACAAGATGAAGATTTCATTATAACTTGACATTCTGAGTTTATTTCATGAAACCTGCGCTTCCCCTACAAGAGTTCAACCTACCATTATAGGAAAACGTGTTTTCGTGAAGAAATCATGACAAACTAACACAAGATGAAGATTTCATTATAACTTGACATTCTGAGTTTATTTCATGAAACCTGCGCTTCCCCTACAAGAGTTCAACCTACCATTATAGGAAAACGTGTTTTCGTGAAGAAATCATGACAAACTAACACTAAATGAAGATTTCATTATAACTTGACATTCTGAGTTGTTTTCATAAAACCTGCGCTTCCCCTACAAGAGTTCAACCTACCATTATAGGAAAACGTGTTTTCGTGAAGAAATCATGACAAACTAACACAAGATGAAGATTTCATTATAACTTGACATTCTGAGTTGTTTTCATGAAACCTGCGCTTCCCCTATAAGAGTTCAACCTACCATTATAGGAAAACGTGTTTTCGTGAAGAAATCATGACAAACTAACACAAGATGAAGATTTCATTATAACTTGACATTCTGAGTTGTTTTCATGAAACCTGCGCTTCCCCTATAAGAGTTCAACCTACCATTATAGGAAAACGTGTTTTCGTGAAGAAATCATGACAAACTAACACAAGATGAAGATTTCATTATAATTTGACATTCTGAGTTGTTTTCATGAAACCTGCGCTTCCCCTACAAGAGTTCAACCTACCATTATAGGAAAACGTGTTTTCGTGAAGAAATCATGACAAACTAACACAAAATGAAGATTTCATTATAACTTGACATTCTGAGTTGTTTTCATGAAACCTGCGCTTCCCCTACAAGAGTTCAACCTACCATTATAGGAAAACGTGTTTTCGTGAAGAAATCATGACAAACTAACACAAAATGAAGATTTCATTATAACTTGACATTCTGAGTTGTTTTCATGAAACCTGCGCTTCCCCTACAAGAGTTCAACCTACCATTATAGGAAAACGTGTTTTCGTGAAGAAATCATGACAAACTAACACAAAATGAAGATTTCATTATAACTTGACATTCTGAGTTGTTTTCATGAAACCTGCGCTTCCCCTATAAGAGTTCAACCTACCATTATAGGAAAACGTGTTTTCGTGAAGAAATCATGACAAACTAACACAAGATGAAGATTTCATTATAACTTGACATTCTGAGTTGTTTTCATGAAACCTGCGCTTCCCCTATAAGAGTTCAACCTACCATTATAGGAAAACGTGTTTTCGTGAAGAAATCATGACAAACTAACACAAAATGAAGATTTCATTATAACTTGACATTCTGAGTTGTTTTCATGAAACCTGCGCTTCCCCTATAAGAGTTCAACCTACCATTATAGGAAAACGTGTTTTCGTGAAGAAATCATGACAAACTAACACAAGATGAAGATTTCATTATAACTTGACATTCTGAGTTGTTTTCATGAAACCTGCGCTTCCCCTATAAGAGTTCAACCTACCATTATAGGAAAACGTGTTTTCGTGAAGAAATCATGACAAACTAACACAAGATGAAGATTTCATTATAACTTGACATTCTGAGTTGTTTTCATGAAACCTGCGCTTCCCCTATAAGAGTTCAACCTACCATTATAGGAAAACGTGTTTTCGTGAAGAAATCATGACAAACTAACACAAGATGAAGATTTCATTATAACTTGACATTCTGAGTTGTTTTCATGAAACCTGCGCTTCCCCTATAAGAGTTCAACCTACCATTATAGGAAAACGTGTTTTCGTGAAGAAATCATGACAAACTAACACAAGATGAAGATTTCATTATAACTTGACATTCTGAGTTTATTTCATGAAACCTGCGCTTCCCCTACAAGAGTTCAACCTACCATTATAGGAAAACGTGTTTTCGTGAAGAAATCATGACAAACTAACACAAGATGAAGATTTCATTATAACTTGACATTCTGAGTTGTTTTCATGAAACCTGCGCTTCCCCTATAAGAGTTCAACCTACCATTATAGGAAAACGTGTTTTCGTGAAGAAATCATGACAAACTAACACAAGATGAAGATTTCATTATAACTTGACATTCTGAGTTGTTTTCATGAAACCTGCGCTTCCCCTACAAGAGTTCAACCTACCATTATAGGAAAACGTGTTTTCGTGAAGAAATCATGACAAACTAACACAAGATGAAGATTTCATTATAACTTGACATTCTGAGTTGTTTTCATGAAACCTGCGCTTCCCCTATAAGAGTTCAACCTACCATTATAGGAAAACGTGTTTTCGTGAAGAAATCATGACAAACTAACACAAAATGAAGATTTCATTATAACTTGACATTCTGAGTTGTTTTCATGAAACCTGCGCTTCCCCTACAAGAGTTCAACCTACCATTATAGGAAAACGTGTTTTCGTGAAGAAATCATGACAAACTAACACAAGATGAAGATTTCATTATAACTTGACATTCTGAGTTGATTTCATGAAACCTGCGCTTCCCCTATAAGAGTTTGACCTACCATTATAGGAAAACGTGTTTTCGTGAAAAAATCATGACAAACTAACACAAAATGAAGATTTCATTATAACTTGACATTCTGAGTTCATTTCATGAAACCTGCGCTTCCCCTATAAGAGTTCGACGTAACATTATAGGAAAACGTGTTTTCGTGAAGAAATCATGACAAACTAACACAAAATGAAGATTTCATTATAACTTGACATTCTGAGTTGTTTTCATGAAACCTGCGCTTCCCCTATAAGAGTTCAACCTACCATTATAGGAAAACGTGTTTTCGTGAAGAAATCATGACAAACTAACACAAGATGAAGATTTCATTATAACTTGACATTCTGAGTTGTTTTCATGAAACCTGCGCTTCCCCTATAAGAGTTCAACCTACCATTATAGGAAAACGTGTTTTCGTGAAGAAATCATGACAAACTAACACAAGATGAAGATTTCATTATAACTTGACATTCTGAGTTGTTTTCATGAAACCTGCGCTTCCCCTACAAGAGTTCAACCTACCATTATAGGAAAACGTGTTTTCGTGAAGAAATCATGACAAACTAACACAAGATGAAGATTTCATTATAACTTGACATTCTGAGTTGTTTTCATGAAACCTGCGCTTCCCCTATAAGAGTTCAACCTACCATTATAGGAAAACGTGTTTTCGTGAAGAAATCATGACAAACTAACACAAGATGAAGATTTCATTATAACTTGACATTCTGAGTTGTTTTCATGAAACCTGCGCTTCCCCTATAAGAGTTCAACCTACCATTATAGGAAAACGTGTTTTCGTGAAGAAATCATGACAAACTAACACAAGATGAAGATTTCATTATAACTTGACATTCTGAGTTGTTTTCATGAATCCTGCGCTTCCCCTATAAGAGTTCAACCTACCATTATAGGAAAACGTGTTTTCGTGAAGAAATCATGACAAACTAACACAAGATGAAGATTTCATTATAACTTGACATTCTGAGTTTATTTCATGAAACCTGCGCTTCCCCTACAAGAGTTCAACCTACCATTATAGGAAAACGTGTTTTCGTGAAGAAATCATGACAAACTAACACAAAATGAAGATTTCATTATAACTTGACATTCTGAGTTGATTTCATGAAACCTGCGCTTCCCCTACAAGAGTTTGACCTACCATTATAGGAAAACGTGTTTTCGTGAAGAAATCATGACAAACTAACACAAAATGAAGATTTCATTATAACTTGACATTCTGAGTTGTTTTCATGAAACCTGCGCTTCCCCTACAAGAGTTCGACCTACCATTATAGGAAAACGTGTTTTCGTGAAGAAATCATGACAAACTAACACAAGATGAAGATTTCATTATAACTTGACATTCTGAGTTGTTTTCATGAAACCTGCGCTTCCCCTACAAGAGTTCAACCTACCATTATAGGAAAACGTGTTTTCGTGAAGAAATCATGACAAACTAACACAAGATGAAGATTTCATTATAACTTGACATTCTGAGTTGTTTTCATGAAACCTGCGCTTCCCCTATAAGAGTTCAACCTACCATTATAGGAAAACGTGTTTTCGTGAAGAAATCATGACAAACTAACACAAAATGAAGATTTCATTATAACTTGACATTCTGAGTTGTTTTCATGAAACCTGCGCTTCCCCTACAAGAGTTCAACCTACCATTATAGGAAAACGTGTTTTCGTGAAGAAATCATGACAAACTAACACAAAATGAAGATTTCATTATAACTTGACATTCTGAGTTGTTTTCATGAAACCTGCGCTTCCCCTATAAGAGTTCGACCTACCATTATAGGAAAACGTGTTTTCGTGAAAAAATCATGACAAACTAACACAAAATGAAGATTTCATTATAACTTGACATTCTGAGTTCATTTCAGGAAACCTGCGCTTCCCCTATAAGAGTTCGACGTAACATTATAGGAAAACGTGTTTTCGTGAAGAAATCATGACAAACTAACACAAAATGAAGATTTCATTATAACTTGACATTCTGAGTTGTTTTCATGAAACCTGCGCTTCCCCTATAAGAGTTCAACCTACCATTATATGAAAACGTGTTTTCGTGAAGAAATCATGACAAACTAACACAAAATGAAGATTTCATTATAACTTGACATTCTGAGTTGTTTTCATGAAACCTGCGCTTCCCCTATAAGAGTTCAACCTACCATTATAGGAAAACGTGTTTTCGTGAAGAAATCATGACAAACTAACACAAGATGAAGATTTCATTATAACTTGACATTCTGAGTTGTTTTCATGAAACCTGCGCTTCCCCTATAAGAGTTCGACGTAACATTATAGGAAAACGTGTTTTCGTGAAGAAATCATGACAAACTAACACAAAATGAAGATTTCATTATAACTTGACATTCTGAGTTGTTTTCATGAAACCTGCGCTTCCCCTATAAGAGTTCAACCTACCATTATAGGAAAACGTGTTTTCGTGAAGAAATCATGACAAACTAACACAAGATGAAGATTTCATTATAACTTGACATTCTGAGTTGATTTCATGAAACCTGCGCTTCCCCTATAAGAGTTTGACCTACCATTATAGGAAAACGTGTTTTCGTGAAAAAATCATGACAAACTAACACAAAATGAAGATTTCATTATAACTTGACATTCTGAGTTCATTTCATGAAACCTGCGCTTCCCCTATAAGAGTTCGACGTAACATTACAGGAAAACGTGTTTTCGTGAAGAAATCATGACAAACTAACACAAAATGAAGATTTCATTATAACTTGACATTCTGAGTTGTTTTCATGAAACCTGCGCTTCCCCTATAAGAGTTCAACCTACCATTATAGGAAAACGTGTTTTCGTGAAGAAATCATGACAAACTAACACAAGATGAAGATTTCATTATAACTTGACATTCTGAGTTGTTTTCATGAAACCTGCGCTTCCCCTATAAGAGTTCAACCTACCATTATAGGAAAACGTGTTTTCGTGAAGAAATCATGACAAACTAACACAAGATGAAGATTTCATTATAACTTGACATTCTGAGTTGTTTTCATGAAACCTGCGCTTCCCCTATAAGAGTTCAACCTACCATTATAGGAAAACGTGTTTTCGTGAAGAAATCATGACAAACTAACACAAGATGAAGATTTCATTATAACTTGACATTCTGAGTTGTTTTCATGAAACCTGCGCTTCCCCTATAAGAGTTCAACCTACCATTATAGGAAAACGTGTTTTCGTGAAGAAATCATGACAAACTAACACAAGATGAAGATTTCATTATAACTTGACATTCTGAGTTTATTTCATGAAACCTGCGCTTCCCCTACAAGAGTTCAACCTACCATTATAGGAAAACGTGTTTTCGTGAAGAAATCATGACAAACTAACACAAGATGAAGATTTCATTATAACTTGACATTCTGAGTTGTTTTCATGAAACCTGCGCTTCCCCTATAAGAGTTCAACCTACCATTATAGGAAAACGTGTTTTCGTGAAGAAATCATGACAAACTAACACAAGATGAAGATTTCATTATAACTTGACATTCTGAGTTTATTTCATGAAACCTGCGCTTCCCCTACAAGAGTTCAACCTACCATTATAGGAAAACGTGTTTTCGTGAAGAAATCATGACAAACTAACACTAAATGAAGATTTCATTATAACTTGACATTCTGAGTTGTTTTCATAAAACCTGCGCTTCCCCTACAAGAGTTCAACCTACCATTATAGGAAAACGTGTTTTCGTGAAGAAATCATGACAAACTAACACAAGATGAAGATTTCATTATAACTTGACATTCTGAGTTGTTTTCATGAAACCTGCGCTTCCCCTATAAGAGTTCAACCTACCATTATAGGAAAACGTGTTTTCGTGAAGAAATCATGACAAACTAACACAAGATGAAGATTTCATTATAACTTGACATTCTGAGTTGTTTTCATGAAACCTGCGCTTCCCCTACAAGAGTTCAACCTACCATTATAGGAAAACGTGTTTTCGTGAAGAAATCATGACAAACTAACACAAAATGAAGATTTCATTATAACTTGACATTCTGAGTTGTTTTCATGAAACCTGCGCTTCCCCTACAAGAGTTCAACCTACCATTATAGGAAAACGTGTTTTCGTGAAGAAATCATGACAAACTAACACAAAATGAAGATTTCATTATAACTTGACATTCTGAGTTGTTTTCATGAAACCTGCGCTTCCCCTATAAGAGTTCAACCTACCATTATAGGAAAACGTGCTTTCGTGAAGAAATCATGACAAACTAACACAAAATGAAGATTTCATTATAACTTGACATTCTGAGTTGTTTTCATGAAACCTGCGCTTCCCCTATAAGAGTTCAACCTACCATTATAGGAAAACGTGCTTTCGTGAAGAAATCATGACAAACTAACACAAAATGAAGATTTCATTATAACTTGACATTCTGAGTTGTTTTCATGAAACCTGCGCTTCCCCTACAAGAGTTCAACCTACAATTGTAGGAAAACGTGTTTTCGTGAAGAAATCATGACAAACTAACACAAAATGAAGATTTCATTATAACTTGACATTCTGAGTTGTTTTCATGAAACCTGCGCTTCCCCTATAAGAGTTCAACCTACCATTATAGGAAAACGTGTTTTCGTGAAGAAATCATGACAAACTAACACAAGATGAAGATTTCATTATAACTTGACATTCTGAGTTGTTTTCATGAAACCTGCGCTTCCCCTATAAGAGTTCAACCTACCATTATAGGAAAACGTGTTTTCGTGAAGAAATCATGACAAACTAACACAAGATGAAGATTTCATTATAACTTGACATTCTGAGTTGTTTTCATGAAACCTGCGCTTCCCCTATAAGAGTTCAACCTACCATTATAGGAAAACGTGTTTTCGTGAAGAAATCATGACAAACTAACACAAAATGAAGATTTCATTATAACTTGACATTCTGAGTTGTTTTCATGAAACCTGCGCTTCCCCTACAAGAGTTCAACCTACCATTATAGGAAAACGTGTTTTCGTGAAGAAATCATGACAAACTAACACAAGATGAAGATTTCATTATAACTTGACATTCTGAGTTGATTTCATGAAACCTGCGCTTCCCCTATAAGAGTTTGACCTACCATTATAGGAAAACGTGTTTTCGTGAAAAAATCATGACAAACTTACACAAAATGAAGATTTCATTATAACTTGACATTCTGAGTTCATTTCATGAAACCTGCGCTTCCCCTATAAGAGTTCGACGTAACATTATAGGAAAACGTGTTTTCGTGAAGAAATCATGACAAACTAACACAAAATGAAGATTTCATTATAACTTGACATTCTGAGTTGTTTTCATGAAACCTGCGCTTCCCCTACAAGAGTTCGACCTACCATTATAGGAAAACGTGTTTTCGTGAAGAAATCATGACAAACTAACACAAGATGAAGATTTCATTATAACTTGACATTCTGAGTTGTTTTCATGAAACCTGCGCTTCCCCTACAAGAGTTCAACCTACCATTATAGGAAAACGTGTTTTCGTGAAGAAATCATGACAAACTAACACAAAATGAAGATTTCATTATAACTTGACATTCTGAGTTGTTTTCATGAAACCTGCGCTTCCCCTATAAGAGTTCAACCTACCATTATAGGAAAACGTGTTTTCGTGAAGAAATCATGACAAACTAACACAAAATGAAGATTTCATTATAACTTGACATTCTGAGTTGTTTTCATGAAACCTGCGCTTCCCCTACAAGAGTTCAACCTACCATTATAGGAAAACGTGTTTTCGTGAAGAAGTCATGACAAACTAACACAAAATGAAGATTTCATTATAACTTGACATTCTGAGTTGTTTTCATGAAACCTGCGCTTCCCCTATAAGAGTTCGACCTACCATTATAGGAAAACGTGTTTTCGTGAAAAAATCATGACAAACTAACACAAAATGAAGATTTCATTATAACTTGACATTCTGAGTTCATTTCAGGAAACCTGCGCTTCCCCTATAAGAGTTCGACGTAACATTATAGGAAAACGTGTTTTCGTGAAGAAATCATGACAAACTAACACAAAATGAAGATTTCATTATAACTTGACATTCTGAGTTGTTTTCATGAAACCTGCGCTTCCCCTATAAGAGTTCAACCTACCATTATATGAAAACGTGTTTTCGTGAAGAAATCATGACAAACTAACACAAAATGAAGATTTCATTATAACTTGACATTCTGAGTTGTTTTCATGAAACCTGCGCTTCCCCTATAAGAGTTCAACCTACCATTATAGGAAAACGTGTTTTCGTGAAGAAATCATGACAAACTAACACAAGATGAAGATTTCATTATAACTTGACATTCTGAGTTGTTTTCATGAAACCTGCGCTTCCCCTATAAGAGTTCGACGTAACATTATAGGAAAACGTGTTTTCGTGAAGAAATCATGACAAACTAACACAAAATGAAGATTTCATTATAACTTGACATTCTGAGTTGTTTTCATGAAACCTGCGCTTCCCCTATAAGAGTTCAACCTACCATTATAGGAAAACGTGTTTTCGTGAAGAAATCATGACAAACTAACACAAGATGAAGATTTCATTATAACTTGACATTCTGAGTTGATTTCATGAAACCTGCGCTTCCCCTATAAGAGTTTGACCTACCATTATAGGAAAACGTGTTTTCGTGAAAAAATCATGACAAACTAACACAAAATGAAGATTTCATTATAACTTGACATTCTGAGTTCATTTCATGAAACCTGCGCTTCCCCTATAAGAGTTCGACGTAACATTACAGGAAAACGTGTTTTCGTGAAGAAATCATGACAAACTAACACAAAATGAAGATTTCATTATAACTTGACATTCTGAGTTGTTTTCATGAAACCTGCGCTTCCCCTATAAGAGTTCAACCTACCATTATAGGAAAACGTGTTTTCGTGAAGAAATCATGACAAACTAACACAAGATGAAGATTTCATTATAACTTGACATTCTGAGTTGTTTTCATGAAACCTGCGCTTCCCCTATAAGAGTTCAACCTACCATTATAGGAAAACGTGTTTTCGTGAAGAAATCATGACAAACTAACACAAGATGAAGATTTCATTATAACTTGACATTCTGAGTTGTTTTCATGAAACCTGCGCTTCCCCTACAAGAGTTCAACCTACCATTATAGGAAAACGTGTTTTCGTGAAGAAATCATGACAAACTAACACAAGATGAAGATTTCATTATAACTTGACATTCTGAGTTTATTTCATGAAACCTGCGCTTCCCCTACAAGAGTTCAACCTACCATTATAGGAAAACGTGTTTTCGTGAAGAAATCATGACAAACTAACACTAAATGAAGATTTCATTATAACTTGACATTCTGAGTTGTTTTCATAAAACCTGCGCTTCCCCTACAAGAGTTCAACCTACCATTATAGGAAAACGTGTTTTCGTGAAGAAATCATGACAAACTAACACAAGATGAAGATTTCATTATAACTTGACATTCTGAGTTGTTTTCATGAAACCTGCGCTTCCCCTATAAGAGTTCAACCTACCATTATAGGAAAACGTGTTTTCGTGAAGAAATCATGACAAACTAACACAAGATGAAGATTTCATTATAACTTGACATTCTGAGTTTATTTCATGAAACCTGCGCTTCCCCTACAAGAGTTCAACCTACCATTATAGGAAAACGTGTTTTCGTGAAGAAATCATGACAAACTAACACAAGATGAAGATTTCATTATAACTTGACATTCTGAGTTTATTTCATGAAACCTGCGCTTCCCCTACAAGAGTTCAACCTACCATTATAGGAAAACGTGTTTTCGTGAAGAAATCATGACAAACTAACACAAAATGAAGATTTCATTATAACTTGACATTCTGAGTTGTTTTCATAAAACCTGCGCTTCCCCTATAAGAGTTCGACGTAACATTATAGGAAAACGTGTTTTCGTGAAGAAATCATGACAAACTAACACAAAATGAAGATTTCATTATAACTTGACATTCTGAGTTGTTTTCATGAAACCTGCGCTTCCCCTATAAGAGTTCAACCTACCATTATAGGAAAACGTGTTTTCGTGAAGAAATCATGACAAACTAACACAAGATGAAGATTTCATTATAACTTGACATTCTGAGTTGTTTTCATGAAACCTGCGCTTCCCCTATAAGAGTTCAACCTACCATTATAGGAAAACGTGTTTTCGTGAAGAAATCATGACAAACTAACACAAGATGAAGATTTCATTATAACTTGACATTCTGAGTTTATTTCATGAAACCTGCGCTTCCCCTACAAGAGTTCAACCTACCATTATAGGAAAACGTGTTTTCGTGAAGAAATCATGACAAACTAACACAAAATGAAGATTTCATTATAACTTGACATTCTGAGTTGTTTTCATGAAACCTGCGCTTCCCCTACAAGAGTTCAACCTACCATTATAGGAAAACGTGTTTTCGTGAAGAAATCATGACAAACTAACACTAAATGAAGATTTCATTATAACTTGACATTCTGAGTTGTTTTCATAAAACCTGCGCTTCCCCTACAAGAGTTCAACCTACCATTATAGGAAAACGTGTTTTCGTGAAGAAATCATGACAAACTAACACAAGATGAAGATTTCATTATAACTTGACATTCTGAGTTGTTTTCATGAAACCTGCGCTTCCCCTATAAGAGTTCAACCTACCATTATAGGAAAACGTGTTTTCGTGAAGAAATCATGACAAACTAACACAAGATGAAGATTTCATTATAACTTGACATTCTGAGTTGTTTTCATGAAACCTGCGCTTCCCCTATAAGAGTTCAACCTACCATTATAGGAAAACGTGTTTTCGTGAAGAAATCATGACAAACTAACACAAGATGAAGATTTCATTATAATTTGACATTCTGAGTTGTTTTCATGAAACCTGCGCTTCCCCTACAAGAGTTCAACCTACCATTATAGGAAAACGTGTTTTCGTGAAGAAATCATGACAAACTAACACAAAATGAAGATTTCATTATAACTTGACATTCTGAGTTGTTTTCATGAAACCTGCGCTTCCCCTACAAGAGTTCAACCTACCATTATAGGAAAACGTGTTTTCGTGAAGAAATCATGACAAACTAACACAAGATGAAGATTTCATTATAACTTGACATTCTGAGTTGTTTTCATGAAACCTGCGCTTCCCCTATAAGAGTTCAACCTACCATTATAGGAAAACGTGTTTTCGTGAAGAAATCATGACAAACTAACACAAGATGAAGATTTCATTATAACTTGACATTCTGAGTTGTTTTCATGAAACCTGCGCTTCCCCTATAAGAGTTCAACCTACCATTATAGGAAAACGTGTTTTCGTGAAGAAATCATGACAAACTAACACAAGATGAAGATTTCATTATAACTTGACATTCTGAGTTGTTTTCATGAAACCTGCGCTTCCCCTATAAGAGTTCAACCTACCATTATAGGAAAACGTGTTTTCGTGAAGAAATCATGACAAACTAACACAAGATGAAGATTTCATTATAACTTGACATTCTGAGTTTATTTCATGAAACCTGCGCTTCCCCTACAAGAGTTCAACCTACCATTATAGGAAAACGTGTTTTCGTGAAGAAATCATGACAAACTAACACAAGATGAAGATTTCATTATAACTTGACATTCTGAGTTGTTTTCATGAAACCTGCGCTTCCCCTATAAGAGTTCAACCTACCATTATAGGAAAACGTGTTTTCGTGAAGAAATCATGACAAACTAACACAAGATGAAGATTTCATTATAACTTGACATTCTGAGTTTATTTCATGAAACCTGCGCTTCCCCTACAAGAGTTCAACCTACCATTATAGGAAAACGTGTTTTCGTGAAGAAATCATGACAAACTAACACTAAATGAAGATTTCATTATAACTTGACATTCTGAGTTGTTTTCATAAAACCTGCGCTTCCCCTACAAGAGTTCAACCTACCATTATAGGAAAACGTGTTTTCGTGAAGAAATCATGACAAACTAACACAAGATGAAGATTTCATTATAACTTGACATTCTGAGTTGTTTTCATGAAACCTGCGCTTCCCCTATAAGAGTTCAACCTACCATTATAGGAAAACGTGTTTTCGTGAAGAAATCATGACAAACTAACACAAGATGAAGATTTCATTATAACTTGACATTCTGAGTTGTTTTCATGAAACCTGCGCTTCCCCTACAAGAGTTCAACCTACCATTATAGGAAAACGTGTTTTCGTGAAGAAATCATGACAAACTAACACAAAATGAAGATTTCATTATAACTTGACATTCTGAGTTGTTTTCATGAAACCTGCGCTTCCCCTACAAGAGTTCAACCTACCATTATAGGAAAACGTGTTTTCGTGAAGAAATCATGACAAACTAACACAAAATGAAGATTTCATTATAACTTGACATTCTGAGTTGTTTTCATGAAACCTGCGCTTCCCCTATAAGAGTTCAACCTACCATTATAGGAAAACGTGCTTTCGTGAAGAAATCATGACAAACTAACACAAAATGAAGATTTCATTATAACTTGACATTCTGAGTTGTTTTCATGAAACCTGCGCTTCCCCTATAAGAGTTCAACCTACCATTATAGGAAAACGTGTTTTCGTGAAGAAATCATGACAAACTAACACAAGATGAAGATTTCATTATAACTTGACATTCTGAGTTGTTTTCATGAAACCTGCGCTTCCCCTATAAGAGTTCAACCTACCATTATAGGAAAACGTGTTTTCGTGAAGAAATCATGACAAACTAACACAAGATGAAGATTTCATTATAACTTGACATTCTGAGTTTATTTCATGAAACCTGCGCTTCCCCTACAAGAGTTCAACCTACCATTATAGGAAAACGTGTTTTCGTGAAGAAATCATGACAAACTAACACAAAATGAAGATTTCATTATAACTTGACATTCTGAGTTGATTTCATGAAACCTGCGCTTCCCCTACAAGAGTTTGACCTACCATTATAGGAAAACGTGTTTTCGTGAAAAAATCATGACAAACTAACACAAAATGAAGATTTCATTATAACTTGACATTCTGAGTTCATTTCATGAAACCTGCGCTTCCCCTATAAGAGTTCAACCTACCATTATAGGAAAACGTGTTTTCGTGAAGAAATCATGACAAACTAACACAAGATGAAGATTTCATTATAACTTGACATTCTGAGTTGTTTTCATGAAACCTGCGCTTCCCCTATAAGAGTTCAACCTACCATTATAGGAAAACGTGTTTTCGTGAAGAAATCATGACAAACTAACACAAGATGAAGATTTCATTATAACTTGACATTCTGAGTTGTTTTCATGAAACCTGCACTTCCCCTATAAGAGTTCAACCTACCATTATAGGAAAACGTGTTTTCGTGAAGAAATCATGACAAACTAACACAAGATGAAGATTTCATTATAACTTGACATTCTGAGTTGTTTTCATGAAACCTGCGCTTCCCCTACAAGAGTTCAACCTACCATTATAGGAAAACGTGTTTTCGTGAAGAAATCATGACAAACTAACACAAGATGAAGATTTCATTATAACTTGACATTCTGAGTTGTTTTCATGAAACCTGCGCTTCCCCTACAAGAGTTCAACCTACCATTAAAGGAAAACGTGTTTTCGTGAAGAAATCATGACAAACTAACACAAGATGAAGATTTCATTATAACTTGACATTCTGAGTTGTTTTCATGAAACCTGCGCTTCCCCTATAAGAGTTCAACCTACCATTATAGGAAAACGTGTTTTCGTGAAGAAATCATGACAAACTAACACAAGATGAAGATTTCATTATAACTTGACATTCTGAGTTGTTTTCATGAAACCTGCGCTTCCCCTACAAGAGTTCAACCTACCATTATAGGAAAACGTGTTTTCGTGAAGAAATCATGACAAACTAACACTAAATGAAGATTTCATTATAACTTGACATTCTGAGTTGTTTTCATAAAACCTGCGCTTCCCCTACAAGAGTTCAACCTACCATTATAGGAAAACGTGTTTTCGTGAAGAAATCATGACAAACTAACACAAAATGAAGATTTCATTATAACTTGACATTCTGAGTTGTTTTCATGAAACCTGCGCTTCCCCTATAAGAGTTCAACCTACCATTATAGGAAAACGTGCTTTCGTGAAGAAATCATGACAAACTAACACAAAATGAAGATTTCATTATAACTTGACATTCTGAGTTGTTTTCATGAAACCTGCGCTTCCCCTATAAGAGTTCAACCTACCATTATAGGAAAACGTGCTTTCGTGAAGAAATCATGACAAACTAACACAAAATGAAGATTTCATTATAACTTGACATTCTGAGTTGTTTTCATGAAACCTGCGCTTCCCCTACAAGAGTTCAACCTACAATTGTAGGAAAACGTGTTTTCGTGAAGAAATCATGACAAACTAACACAAAATGAAGATTTCATTATAACTTGACATTCTGAGTTGTTTTCATGAAACCTGCGCTTCCCCTATAAGAGTTCAACCTACCATTATAGGAAAACGTGTTTTCGTGAAGAAATCATGACAAACTAACACAAGATGAAGATTTCATTATAACTTGACATTCTGAGTTGTTTTCATGAAACCTGCGCTTCCCCTATAAGAGTTCAACCTACCATTATAGGAAAACGTGTTTTCGTGAAGAAATCATGACAAACTAACACAAGATGAAGATTTCATTATAACTTGACATTCTGAGTTGTTTTCATGAAACCTGCGCTTCCCCTACAAGAGTTCAACCTACCATTATAGGAAAACGTGTTTTCGTGAAGAAATCATGACAAACTAACACAAGATGAAGATTTCATTATAACTTGACATTCTGAGTTGTTTTCATGAAACCTGCGCTTCCCCTATAAGAGTTCAACCTACCATTATAGGAAAACGTGTTTTCGTGAAGAAATCATGACAAACTAACACAAAATGAAGATTTCATTATAACTTGACATTCTGAGTTGTTTTCATGAAACCTGCGCTTCCCCTACAAGAGTTCAACCTACCATTATAGGAAAACGTGTTTTCGTGAAGAAATCATGACAAACTAACACAAGATGAAGATTTCATTATAACTTGACATTCTGAGTTGATTTCATGAAACCTGCGCTTCCCCTATAAGAGTTTGACCTACCATTATAGGAAAACGTGTTTTCGTGAAAAAATCATGACAAACTTACACAAAATGAAGATTTCATTATAACTTGACATTCTGAGTTCATTTCATGAAACCTGCGCTTCCCCTATAAGAGTTCGACGTAACATTATAGGAAAACGTGTTTTCGTGAAGAAATCATGACAAACTAACACAAAATGAAGATTTCATTATAACTTGACATTCTGAGTTGTTTTCACGAAACCTGCGCTTCCCCTATAAGAGTTCAACCTACCATTATAGGAAAACGTGTTTTCGTGAAGAAATCATGACAAACTAACACAAGATGAAGATTTCATTATAACTTGACATTCTGAGTTGTTTTCATGAAACCTGCGCTTCCCCTATAAGAGTTCAACCTACCATTATAGGAAAACGTGTTTTCGTGAAGAAATCATGACAAACTAACACAAGATGAAGATTTCATTATAACTTGACATTCTGAGTTGTTTTCATGAAACCTGCGCTTCCCCTACAAGAGTTCAACCTACCATTATAGGAAAACGTGTTTTCGTGAAGAAATCATGACAAACTAACACAAGATGAAGATTTCATTATAACTTGACATTCTGAGTTGTTTTCATGAAACCTGCGCTTCCCCTATAAGAGTTCAACCTACCATTATAGGAAAACGTGTTTTCGTGAAGAAATCATGACAAACTAACACAAAATGAAGATTTCATTATAACTTGACATTCTGAGTTGTTTTCATGAAACCTGCGCTTCCCCTACAAGAGTTCAACCTACCATTATAGGAAAACGTGTTTTCGTGAAGAAATCATGACAAACTAACACAAGATGATGATTTCATTATAACTTGACATTCTGAGTTGATTTCATGAAACCTGCGCTTCCCCTATAAGAGTTTGACCTACCATTATAGGAAAACGTGTTGTCGTGAAAAAATCATGACAAACTTACACAAAATGAAGATTTCATTATAACTTGACATTCTGAGTTCATTTCATGAAACCTGCGCTTCCCCTATAAGAGTTCGACGTAACATTATAGGAAAACGTGTTTTCGTGAAGAAATCATGACAAACTAACACAAAATGAAGATTTCATTATAACTTGACATTCTGAGTTGTTTTCATGAAACCTGCGCTTCCCCTATAAGAGTTCAACCTACCATTATAGGAAGACGTGTTTTCGTGAAGAAATCATGACAAACTAACACAAGATGAAGATTTCATTATAACTTGACATTCTGAGTTGTTTTCATGAAACCTGCGCTTCCCCTACAAGAGTTCAACCTACAATTGTAGGAAAACGTGTTTTCGTGAAGAAATCATGACAAACTAACACAAAATGAAGATTTCATTATAACTTGACATTCTGAGTTGTTTTCATGAAACCTGCGCTTCCCCTATAAGAGTTCAACCTACCATTATAGGAAAACGTGTTTTCGTGAAGAAATCATGACAAACTAACACAAGATGAAGATTTCATTATAACTTGACATTCTGAGTTGTTTTCATGAAACCTGCGCTTCCCCTATAAGAGTTCAACCTACCATTATAGGAAAACGTGTTTTCGTGAAGAAATCATGACAAACTAACACAAGATGAAGATTTCATTATAACTTGACATTCTGAGTTGTTTTCATGAAACCTGCGCTTCCCCTACAAGAGTTCAACCTACCATTATAGGAAAACGTGTTTTCGTGAAGAAATCATGACAAACTAACACAAGATGAAGATTTCATTATAACTTGACATTCTGAGTTGTTTTCATGAAACCTGCGCTTCCCCTATAAGAGTTCAACCTACCATTATAGGAAAACGTGTTTTCGTGAAGAAATCATGACAAACTAACACAAAATGAAGATTTCATTATAACTTGACATTCTGAGTTGTTTTCATGAAACCTGCGCTTCCCCTACAAGAGTTCAACCTACCATTATAGGAAAACGTGTTTTCGTGAAGAAATCATGACAAACTAACACAAGATGAAGATTTCATTATAACTTGACATTCTGAGTTGATTTCATGAAACCTGCGCTTCCCCTATAAGAGTTTGACCTACCATTATAGGAAAACGTGTTTTCGTGAAAAAATCATGACAAACTTACACAAAATGAAGATTTCATTATAACTTGACATTCTGAGTTCATTTCATGAAACCTGCGCTTCCCCTATAAGAGTTCGACGTAACATTATAGGAAAACGTGTTTTCGTGAAGAAATCATGACAAACTAACACAAAATGAAGATTTCATTATAACTTGACATTCTGAGTTGTTTTCACGAAACCTGCGCTTCCCCTATAAGAGTTCAACCTACCATTATAGGAAAACGTGTTTTCGTGAAGAAATCATGACAAACTAACACAAGATGAAGATTTCATTATAACTTGACATTCTGAGTTGTTTTCATGAAACCTGCGCTTCCCCTATAAGAGTTCAACCTACCATTATAGGAAAACGTGTTTTCGTGAAGAAATCATGACAAACTAACACAAGATGAAGATTTCATTATAACTTGACATTCTGAGTTGTTTTCATGAAACCTGCGCTTCCCCTACAAGAGTTCAACCTACCATTATAGGAAAACGTGTTTTCGTGAAGAAATCATGACAAACTAACACAAGATGAAGATTTCATTATAACTTGACATTCTGAGTTGTTTTCATGAAACCTGCGCTTCCCCTATAAGAGTTCAACCTACCATTATAGGAAAACGTGTTTTCGTGAAGAAATCATGACAAACTAACACAAAATGAAGATTTCATTATAACTTGACATTCTGAGTTGTTTTCATGAAACCTGCGCTTCCCCTACAAGAGTTCAACCTACCATTATAGGAAAACGTGTTTTCGTGAAGAAATCATGACAAACTAACACAAGATGATGATTTCATTATAACTTGACATTCTGAGTTGATTTCATGAAACCTGCGCTTCCCCTATAAGAGTTTGACCTACCATTATAGGAAAACGTGTTGTCGTGAAAAAATCATGACAAACTTACACAAAATGAAGATTTCATTATAACTTGACATTCTGAGTTCATTTCATGAAACCTGCGCTTCCCCTATAAGAGTTCGACGTAACATTATAGGAAAACGTGTTTTCGTGAAGAAATCATGACAAACTAACACAAAATGAAGATTTCATTATAACTTGACATTCTGAGTTGTTTTCATGAAACCTGCGCTTCCCCTATAAGAGTTCAACCTACCATTATAGGAAGACGTGTTTTCGTGAAGAAATCATGACAAACTAACACAAGATGAAGATTTCATTATAACTTGACATTCTGAGTTGTTTTCATGAAACCTGCGCTTCCCCTATAAGAGTTCAACCTACCATTATAGGAAAACGTGTTTTCGTGAAGAAATCATGACAAACTAACACAAGATGAAGATTTCATTATAACTTGACATTCTGAGTTGTTTTCATGAAACCTGCGCTTCCCCTACAAGAGTTCAACCTACCATTATAGGAAAACGTGTTTTCGTGAAGAAATCATGACAAACTAACACAAGATGAAGATTTCATTATAACTTGACATTCTGAGTTGTTTTCATGAAACCTGCGCTTCCCCTATAAGAGTTCAACCTACCATTATAGGAAGACGTGTTTTCGTGAAGAAATCATGACAAACTAACACAAGATGAAGATTTCATTATAACTTGACATTCTGAGTTGTTTTCATGAAACCTGCGCTTCCCCTATAAGAGTTCAACCTACCATTATAGGAAAACGTGTTTTCGTGAAGAAATCATGACAAACTAACACAAGATGAAGATTTCATTATAACTTGACATTCTGAGTTGTTTTCATGAAACCTGCGCTTCCCCTACAAGAGTTCAACCTACCATTATAGGAAAACGTGTTTTCGTGAAGAAATCATGACAAACTAACACAAGATGAAGATTTCATTATAACTTGACATTCTGAGTTGTTTTCATGAAACCTGCGCTTCCCCTATAAGAGTTCAACCTACCATTATAGGAAAACGTGTTTTCGTGAAGAAATCATGACAAACTAACACAAGATGAAGATTTCATTATAACTTGACATTCTGAGTTGTTTTCATGAAACCTGCGCTTCCCCTACAAGAGTTCAACCTACCATTATAGGAAAACGTGTTTTCGTGAAGAAATCATGACAAACTAACACAAGATGAAGATTTCATTATAACTTGACATTCTGAGTTGTTTTCATGAAACCTGCGCTTCCCCTACAAGAGTTCAACCTACCATTATAGGAAAACGTGTTTTCGTGAAGAAATCATGACAAACTAACACAAGATGAAGATTTCATTATAACTTGACATTCTGAGTTGTTTTCATGAAACCTGCGCTTCCCCTATAAGAGTTCAACCTACCATTATAGGAAAACGTGTTTTCGTGAAGAAATCATGACAAACTAACACAAGATGAAGATTTCATTATAACTTGACATTCTGAGTTGTTTTCATGAAACCTGCGCTTCCCCTATAAGAGTTCAACCTACCATTATAGGAAAACGTGTTTTCGTGAAGAAATCATGACAAACTAACACAAGATGAAGATTTCATTATAACTTGACATTCTGAGTTGTTTTCATGAAACCTGCGCTTCCCCTATAAGAGTTCAACCTACCATTATAGGAAAACGTGTTTTCGTGAAGAAATCATGACAAACTAACACAAGATGAAGATTTCATTATAACTTGACATTCTGAGTTGTTTTCATGAAACCTGCGCTTCCCCTATAAGAGTTCAACCTACCATTATAGGAAAACGTGTTTTCGTGAAGAAATCATGACAAACTAACACAAGATGAAGATTTCATTATAACTTGACATTCTGAGTTGTTTTCATGAAACCTGCGCTTCCCCTACAAGAGTTCAACCTACCATTATAGGAAAACGTGTTTTCGTGAAGAAATCATGACAAACTAACACAAGATGAAGATTTCATTATAACTTGACATTCTGAGTTGTTTTCATGAAACCTGCGCTTCCCCTATAAGAGTTCAACCTACCATTATAGGAAAACGTGTTTTCGTGAAGAAATCATGACAAACTAACACAAGATGAAGATTTCATTATAACTTGACATTCTGAGTTGTTTTCATGAAACCTGCGCTTCCCCTACAAGAGTTCAACCTACCATTATAGGAAAACGTGTTTTCGTGAAGAAATCATGACAAACTAACACAAGATGAAGATTTCATTATAACTTGACATTCTGAGTTGTTTTCATGAAACCTGCGCTTCCCCTACAAGAGTTCAACCTACCATTATAGGAAAACGTGTTTTCGTGAAGAAATCATGACAAACTAACACAAGATGAAGATTTCATTATAACTTGACATTCTGAGTTGTTTTCATGAAACCTGCGCTTCCCCTACAAGAGTTCAACCTACCATTATAGGAAAACGTGTTTTCGTGAAGAAATCATGACAAACTAACACAAGATGAAGATTTCATTATAACTTGACATTCTGAGTTGTTTTCATGAAACCTGCGCTTCCCCTATAAGAGTTCAACCTACCATTATAGGAAAACGTGTTTTCGTGAAGAAATCATGACAAACTAACACAAGATGAAGATTTCATTATAACTTGACATTCTGAGTTGTTTTCATGAAACCTGCGCTTCCCCTATAAGAGTTCAACCTACCATTATAGGAAAACGTGTTTTCGTGAAGAAATCATGACAAACTAACACAAGATGAAGATTTCATTATAACTTGACATTCTGAGTTGTTTTCATGAAACCTGCGCTTCCCCTACAAGAGTTCAACCTACCATTATAGGAAAACGTGTTTTCATGAAGAAAGCATGACAAACTAACACAAGATGAAGATTTCATTATAACTTGACATTCTGAGTTGTTTTCATGAAACCTGCGCTTCCCCTATAAGAGTTCAACCTACCATTATAGGAAAACGTGTTTTCGTGAAGAAATCATGACAAACTAACACAAGATGAAGATTTCATTATAACTTGACATTCTGAGTTGTTTTCATGAAACCTGCGCTTCCCCTACAAGAGTTCAACCTACCATTATAGGAAAACGTGTTTTCGTGAAGAAATCATGACAAACTAACACAAAATGAAGATTTTATTATAACTTGACATTCTGAGTTGTTTTCATGAAACCTGCGCTTCCCCTATAAGAGTTCAACCTACCATTATAGGAAAACGTGTTTTCGTGAAGAAATCATGACAAACTAACTCAAGATGAAGATTTCATTATAACTTGACATTCTGAGTTGATTTCATGAAACCTGCGCTTCCCCTATAAGAGTTCAACCTACCATTATAGGAAAACGTGTTTTCGTGAAGAAATCATGACAAACTAACACAAAATGAAGATTTCATTATAACTTGACATTCTGAGTTCATTTCAGGAAACCTGCGCTTCCCCTACAAGAGTTCAACCTACCATTATAGGAAAACGTGTTTTCGTGAAGAAATCATGACAAACTAACACAAGATGAAGATTTCATTATATCTTGACATTCTGAGTTGTTTTCATGAAACCTGCGCTTCCCCTATAAGAGTTCAACCTACCATTATAGGAAAACGTGTTTTCGTGAAGAAATCATGACAAACTAACACAAGATGAAGATTTCATTATAACTTGACATTCTGAGTTGTTTTCATGAAACCTGCGCTTCCCCTATAAGAGTTCAACCTACCATTATAGGAAAACGTGTTTTCGTGAAGAAATCATGACAAACTAACACAAGATGAAGATTTCATTATAACTTGACATTCTGAGTTGTTTTCATGAAACCTGCGCTTCCCCTATAAGAGTTCAACCTACCATTATAGGAAAACGTGTTTTCGTGAAGAAATCATGACAAACTAACACAAGATGAAGATTTCATTATAACTTGACATTCTGAGTTGTTTTCATGAAACCTGCGCTTCCCCTACAAGAGTTCAACCTACCATTATAGGAAAACGTGTTTTCGTGAAGAAATCATGACAAACTAACACAAAATGAAGATTTCATTATAACTTGACATTCTGAGTTGTTTTCATGAAACCTGCGCTTCCCCTATAAGAGTTCAACCTACCATTATAGGAAAACGTGTTTTCGTGAAGAAATCATGACAAACTAACACAAAATGAAGATTTCATTATAACTTGACATTCTGAGTTGTTTTCATGAAACCTGCGCTTCCCCTACAAGAGTTCAACCTACCATTATAGGAAAACGTGTTTTCGTGAAGAAATCATGACAAACTAACACAAAATGAAGATTTTATTATAACTTGACATTCTGAGTTGTTTTCATGAAACCTGCGCTTCCCCTATAAGAGTTCAACCTACCATTATAGGAAAACGTGTTTTCGTGAAGAAATCATGACAAACTAACACAAGATGAAGATTTCATTATAACTTGACATTCTGAGTTGATTTCATGAAACCTGCGCTTCCCCTATAAGAGTTCGACCTACCATTATAGGAAAACGTGTTTTCGTGACAAAATCATGACAAACTAACACAAAATGAAGATTTCATTATAACTTGACATTCTGAGTTGTTTTCATGAAACCTGCGCTTCCCCTACAAGAGTTCAACCTACCATTATAGGAAAACGTGTTTTCGTGAAGAAATCATGACAAACTAACACAAGATGAAGATTTCATTATAACTTGACATTCTGAGTTGTTTTCATGAAACCTGCGCTTCCCCTATAAGAGTTCAACCTACCATTATAGGAAAACGTGTTTTCGTGAAGAAATCATGACAAACTAACACAAAATGAAGATTTCATTATAACTTGACATTCTGAGTTCATTTCAGGAAACCTGCGCTTCCCCTATAAGAGTTCGACGTAACATTATAGGAAAACGTGTTTTCGTGAAGAAATCATGACAAACTAACACAAAATGAAGATTTCATTATAACTTGACATTCTGAGTTGTTTTCATGAAACCTGCGCTTCCCCTATAAGAGTTCAACCTACCATTATATGAAAACGTGTTTTCGTGAAGAAATCATGACAAACTAACACAAAATGAAGATTTCATTATAACTTGACATTCTGAGTTGTTTTCATGAAACCTGCGCTTCCCCTATAAGAGTTCAACCTACCATTATAGGAAAACGTGTTTTCGTGAAGAAATCATGACAAACTAACACAAGATGAAGATTTCATTATAACTTGACATTCTGAGTTGTTTTCATGAAACCTGCGCTTCCCCTATAAGAGTTCAACCTACCATTATAGGAAAACGTGTTTTCGTGAAGAAATCATGACAAACTAACACAAGATGAAGATTTCATTATAACTTGACATTCTGAGTTGTTTTCATGAAACCTGCGCTTCCCCTATAAGAGTTCAACCTACCATTATAGGAAAACGTGTTTTCGTGAAGAAATCATGACAAACTAACACAAGATGAAGATTTCATTATAACTTGACATTCTGAGTTGTTTTCATGAAACCTGCGCTTCCCCTACAAGAGTTCAACCTACCATTATAGGAAAACGTGTTTTCGTGAAGAAATCATGACAAACTAACACAAGATGAAGATTTCATTATAACTTGACATTCTGAGTTGTTTTCATGAAACCTGCGCTTCCCCTATAAGAGTTCAACCTACCATTATAGGAAAACGTGTTTTCGTGAAGAAATCATGACAAACTAACACAAGATGAAGATTTCATTATAACTTGACATTCTGAGTTGTTTTCATGAAACCTGCGCTTCCCCTATAAGAGTTCAACCTACCATTATAGGAAAACGTGTTTTCGTGAAGAAATCATGACAAACTAACACAAGATGAAGATTTCATTATAACTTGACATTCTGAGTTGTTTTCATGAAACCTGCGCTTCCCCTACAAGAGTTCAACCTACCATTATAGGAAAACGTGTTTTCGTGAAGAAATCATGACAAACTAACACAAGATGAAGATTTCATTATAACTTGACATTCTGAGTTGATTTCATGAAACCTGCGCTTCCCCTATAAGAGTTTGACCTACCATTATAGGAAAACGTGTTTTCGTGAAAAAATCATGACAAACTAACACAAAATGAAGATTTCATTATAACTTGACATTCTGAGTTGTTTTCATGAAACCTGCGCTTCCCCTATAAGAGTTCAACCTACCATTATAGGAAAACGTGTTTTCGTGAAGAAATCATGACAAACTAACACAAGATGAAGATTTCATTATAACTTGACATTCTGAGTTGTTTTCATGAAACCTGCGCTTCCCCTACAAGAGTTCGACGTAACATTATAGGAAAACGTGTTTTCGTGAAGAAATCATGACAAACTAACACAAGATGAAGATTTCATTATAACTTGACATTCTGAGTTGTTTTCATGAAACCTGCGCTTCCCCTATAAGAGTTCAACCTACCATTATAGGAAAACGTGTTTTCGTGAAGAAATCATGACAAACTAACACAAAATGAAGATTTCATTATAACTTGACATTCTGAGTTCATTTCATGAAACCTGCGCTTCCCCTATAAGAGTTCGACGTAACATTATAGGAAAACGTGTTTTCGTGAAGAAATCATGACAAACTAACACAAAATGAAGATTTCATTATAACTTGACATTCTGAGTTGTTTTCATGAAACCTGCGCTTCCCCTATAAGAGTTCAACCTACCATTATAGGAAAACGTGTTTTCGTGAAGAAATCATGACAAACTAACACAAGATGAAGATTTCATTATAACTTGACATTCTGAGTTGTTTTCATGAAACCTGCGCTTCCCCTATAAGAGTTCAACCTACCATTATAGGAAAACGTGTTTTCGTGAAGAAATCATGACAAACTAACACAAGATGAAGATTTCATTATAACTTGACATTCTGAGTTGATTTCATGAAACCTGCGCTTCCCCTATAAGAGTTTGACCTACCATTATAGGAAAACGTGTTTTCGTGAAAAAATCATGACAAACTAACACAAAATGAAGATTTCATTATAACTTGACATTCTGAGTTCATTTCATGAAACCTGCGCTTCCCCTATAAGAGTTCGACGTAACATTATAGGAAAACGTGTTTTCGTGAAGAAATCATGACAAACTAACACAAAATGAAGATTTCATTATAACTTGACATTCTGAGTTCATTTCATGAAACCTGCGCTTCCCCTATAAGAGTTCGACGTAACATTATAGGAAAACGTGTTTTCGTGAAGAAATCATGACAAACTAACACAAAATGAAGATTTCATTATAACTTGACATTCTGAGTTGTTTTCATGAAACCTGCGCTTCCCCTATAAGAGTTCAACCTACCATTATAGGAAAACGTGTTTTCGTGAAGAAATCATGACAAACTAACACAAGATGAAGATTTCATTATAACTTGACATTCTGAGTTGTTTTCATGAAACCTGCGCTTCCCCTATAAGAGTTCAACCTACCATTATAGGAAAACGTGTTTTCGTGAAGAAATCATGACAAACTAACACAAGATGAAGATTTCATTATAACTTGACATTCTGAGTTGTTTTCATGAAACCTGCGCTTCCCCTACAAGAGTTCAACCTACCATTATAGGAAAACGTGTTTTCGTGAAGAAATCATGACAAACTAACACAAGATGAAGATTTCATTATAACTTGACATTCTGAGTTGTTTTCATGAAACCTGCGCTTCCCCTATAAGAGTTCAACCTACCATTATAGGAAAACGTGTTTTCGTGAAGAAATCATGACAAACTAACACAAGATGAAGATTTCATTATAACTAGACATTCTGAGTTGTTTTCATGAAACCTGCGCTTCCCCTATAAGAGTTCAACCTACCATTATAGGAAAACGTGTTTTCGTGAAGAAATCATGACAAACTAACACAAGATGAAGATTTCATTATAACTTGACATTCTGAGTTGTTTTCATGAAACCTGCGCTTCCCCTATAAGAGTTCAACCTACCATTATAGGAAAACGTGTTTTCGTGAAGAAATCATGACAAACTAACACAAGATGAAGATTTCATTATAACTTGACATTCTGAGTTGTTTTCATGAAACCTGCGCTTCCCCTATAAGAGTTCAACCTACCATTATAGGAAAACGTGTTTTCGTGAAGAAATCATGACAAACTAACACAAGATGAAGATTTCATTATAACTTGACATTCTGAGTTGTTTTCATGAAACCTGCGCTTCCCCTACAAGAGTTCAACCTACCATTATAGGAAAACGTGTTTTCGTGAAGAAATCATGACAAACTAACACAAGATGAAGATTTCATTATAACTTGACATTCTGAGTTGTTTTCATGAAACCTGCGCTTCCCCTATAAGAGTTCAACCTACCATTATAGGAAAACGTGTTTTCGTGAAGAAATCATGACAAACTAACACAAGATGAAGATTTCATTATAACTTGACATTCTGAGTTGTTTTCATGAAACCTGCGCTTCCCCTATAAGAGTTCAACCTACCATTATAGGAAAACGTGTTTTCGTGAAGAAATCATGACAAACTAACACAAAATGAAGATTTCATTATAACTTGACATTCTGAGTTGTTTTCATGAAACCTGCGCTTCCCCTACAAGAGTTCAACCTACCATTATAGGAAAACGTGTTTTCGTGAAGAAATCATGACAAACTAACACAAGATGAAGATTTCATTATAACTTGACATTCTGAGTTGTTTTCATGAAACCTGCGCTTCCCCTATAAGAGTTCAACCTACCATTATAGGAAAACGTGTTTTCGTGAAGAAATCATGACAAACTAACACAAGATGAAGATTTCATTATAACTTGACATTCTGAGTTGTTTTCATGAAACCTGCGCTTCCCCTATAAGAGTTCAACCTACCATTATAGGAAAACGTGTTTTCGTGAAGAAATCATGACAAACTAACACAAGATGAAGATTTCATTATAACTTGACATTCTGAGTTGTTTTCATGAAACCTGCGCTTCCCCTACAAGAGTTCAACCTACCATTATAGGAAAACGTGTTTTCGTGAAGAAATCATGACAAACTAACACAAGATGAAGATTTCATTATAACTTGACATTCTGAGTTGTTTTCATGAAACCTGCGCTTCCCCTACAAGAGTTCAACCTACCATTATAGGAAAACGTGTTTTCGTGAAGAAATCATGACAAACTAACACAAGATGAAGATTTCATTATAACTTGACATTCTGAGTTGTTTTCATGAAACCTGCGCTTCCCCTATAAGAGTTCAACCTACCATTATAGGAAAACGTGTTTTCGTGAAGAAATCATGACAAACTAACACAAGATGAAGATTTCATTATAACTTGACATTCTGAGTTGTTTTCATGAAACCTGCGCTTCCCCTATAAGAGTTCAACCTACCATTATAGGAAAACGTGTTTTCGTGAAGAAATCATGACAAACTAACACAAGATGAAGATTTCATTATAACTTGACATTCTGAGTTGTTTTCATGAAACCTGCGCTTCCCCTATAAGAGTTCAACCTACCATTATAGGAAAACGTGTTTTCGTGAAGAAATCATGACAAACTAACACAAGATGAAGATTTCATTATAACTTGACATTCTGAGTTGTTTTCATGAAACCTGCGCTTCCCCTATAAGAGTTCAACCTACCATTATAGGAAAACGTGTTTTCGTGAAGAAATCATGACAAACTAACACAAGATGAAGATTTCATTATAACTTGACATTCTGAGTTGTTTTCATGAAACCTGCGCTTCCCCTACAAGAGTTCAACCTACCATTATAGGAAAACGTGTTTTCGTGAAGAAATCATGACAAACTAACACAAGATGAAGATTTCATTATAACTTGACATTCTGAGTTGTTTTCATGAAACCTGCGCTTCCCCTATAAGAGTTCAACCTACCATTATAGGAAAACGTGTTTTCGTGAAGAAATCATGACAAACTAACACAAGATGAAGATTTCATTATAACTTGACATTCTGAGTTGTTTTCATGAAACCTGCGCTTCCCCTATAAGAGTTCAACCTACCATTATAGGAAAACGTGTTTTCGTGAAGAAATCATGACAAACTAACACAAGATGAAGATTTCATTATAACTTGACATTCTGAGTTGTTTTCATGAAACCTGCGCTTCCCCTACAAGAGTTCAACCTACCATTATAGGAAAACGTGTTTTCGTGAAGAAATCATGACAAACTAACACAAGATGAAGATTTCATTATAACTTGACATTCTGAGTTGTTTTCATGAAACCTGCGCTTCCCCTATAAGAGTTCAACCTACCATTATAGGAAAACGTGTTTTCGTGAAGAAATCATGACAAACTAACACAAGATGAAGATTTCATTATAACTTGACATTCTGAGTTGTTTTCATGAAACCTGCGCTTCCCCTATAAGAGTTCAACCTACCATTATAGGAAAACGTGTTTTCGTGAAGAAATCATGACAAACTAACACAAGATGAAGATTTCATTATAACTTGACATTCTGAGTTGTTTTCATGAAACCTGCGCTTCCCCTATAAGAGTTCAACCTACCATTATAGGAAAACGTGTTTTCGTGAAGAAATCATGACAAACTAACACAAGATGAAGATTTCATTATAACTTGACATTCTGAGTTGTTTTCATGAAACCTGCGCTTCCCCTACAAGAGTTCAACCTACCATTATAGGAAAACGTGTTTTCGTGAAGAAATCATGACAAACTAACACAAGATGAAGATTTCATTATAACTTGACATTCTGAGTTGTTTTCATGAAACCTGCGCTTCCCCTATAAGAGTTCAACCTACCATTATAGGAAAACGTGTTTTCGTGAAGAAATCATGACAAACTAACACAAAATGAAGATTTCATTATAACTTGACATTCTGAGTTGTTTTCATGAAACCTGCGCTTCCCCTACAAGAGTTCAACCTACCATTATAGGAAAACGTGTTTTCGTGAAGAAATCATGACAAACTAACACAAAATGAAGATTTTATTATAACTTGACATTCTGAGTTGTTTTCATGAAACCTGCGCTTCCCCTATAAGAGTTCAACCTACCATTATAGGAAAACGTGTTTTCGTGAAGAAATCATGACAAACTAACACAAGATGAAGATTTCATTATAACTTGACATTCTGAGTTGATTTCATGAAACCTGCGCTTCCCCTATAAGAGATCGACCTACCATTATAGGAAAACGTGTTTTCGTGACAAAATCATGACAAACTAACACAAGATGAAGATTTCATTATAACTTGACATTCTGAGTTCATTTCAGGAAACCTGCGCTTCCCCTATAAGAGTTCAACCTACCATTATATGAAAACGTGTTTTCGTGAAGAAATCATGACAAACTAACACAAAATGAAGATTTCATTATAACTTGACATTCTGAGTTGTTTTCATGAATCCTGCGCTTCCCCTATAAGAGATTGACCTACCATTATAGGAAAACGTGTTTTCGTGAAAAAATCATGACAAACTAACACAAAATGAAGATTTCATTATAACTTGACATTCTGAGTTCATTTCATGAAACCTGCGCTTCCCCTATAAGAGTTCGACGTAACATTATAGGAAAACGTGTTTTCGTGAAGAAATCATGACAAACTAACACAAAATGAAGATTTCATTATAACTTGACATTCTGAGTTGTTTTCATGAAACCTGCGCTTCCCCTATAAGAGTTCAACCTACCATTATAGGAAAACGTGTTTTCGTGAAGAAATCATGACAAACTAACACAAGATGAAGATTTCATTATAACTTGACATTCTGAGTTGTTTTCATGAAACCTGCGCTTCCCCTATAAGAGTTCAACCTACCATTATAGGAAAACGTGTTTTCGTGAAGAAATCATGACAAACTAACACAAGATGAAGATTTCATTATAACTTGACATTCTGAGTTGTTTTCATGAAACCTGCGCTTCCCCTATAAGAGTTCAACCTACCATTATAGGAAAACGTGCTTTCGTGAAGAAATCATGACAAACTAACACAAAATGAAGATTTCATTATAACTTGACATTCTGAGTTGTTTTCATGAAACCTGCGCTTCCCCTACAAGAGTTCAACCTACAATTGTAGGAAAACGTGTTTTCGTGAAGAAATCATGACAAACTAACACAAAATGAAGATTTCATTATAACTTGACATTCTGAGTTGTTTTCATGAAACCTGCGCTTCCCCTATAAGAGTTCAACCTACCATTATAGGAAAACGTGTTTTCGTGAAGAAATCATGACAAACTAACACAAGATGAAGATTTCATTATAACTTGACATTCTGAGTTGTTTTCATGAAACCTGCGCTTCCCCTATAAGAGTTCAACCTACCATTATAGGAAAACGTGTTTTCGTGAAGAAATCATGACAAACTAACACAAGATGAAGATTTCATTATAACTTGACATTCTGAGTTGTTTTCATGAAACCTGCGCTTCCCCTACAAGAGTTCAACCTACCATTATAGGAAAACGTGTTTTCGTGAAGAAATCATGACAAACTAACACAAGATGAAGATTTCATTATAACTTGACATTCTGAGTTGTTTTCATGAAACCTGCGCTTCCCCTACAAGAGTTCAACCTACCATTATAGGAAAACGTGTTTTCGTGAAGAAATCATGACAAACTAACACAAGATGAAGATTTCATTATAACTTGACATTCTGAGTTGTTTTCATGAAACCTGCGCTTCCCCTATAAGAGTTCAACCTACCATTATAGGAAAACGTGTTTTCGTGAAGAAATCATGACAAACTAACACAAGATGAAGATTTCATTATAACTTGACATTCTGAGTTGTTTTCATGAAACCTGCGCTTCCCCTATAAGAGTTCAACCTACCATTATAGGAAAACGTGTTTTCGTGAAGAAATCATGACAAACTAACACAAGATGAAGATTTCATTATAACTTGACATTCTGAGTTGTTTTCATGAAACCTGCGCTTCCCCTATAAGAGTTCAACCTACCATTATAGGAAAACGTGTTTTCGTGAAGAAATCATGACAAACTAACACAAGATGAAGATTTCATTATAACTTGACATTCTGAGTTGTTTTCATGAAACCTGCGCTTCCCCTATAAGAGTTCAACCTACCATTATAGGAAAACGTGTTTTCGTGAAGAAATCATGACAAACTAACACAAGATGAAGATTTCATTATAACTTGACATTCTGAGTTGTTTTCATGAAACCTGCGCTTCCCCTACAAGAGTTCAACCTACCATTATAGGAAAACGTGTTTTCGTGAAGAAATCATGACAAACTAACACAAGATGAAGATTTCATTATAACTTGACATTCTGAGTTGTTTTCATGAAACCTGCGCTTCCCCTATAAGAGTTCAACCTACCATTATAGGAAAACGTGTTTTCGTGAAGAAATCATGACAAACTAACACAAGATGAAGATTTCATTATAACTTGACATTCTGAGTTGTTTTCATGAAACCTGCGCTTCCCCTATAAGAGTTCAACCTACCATTATAGGAAAACGTGTTTTCGTGAAGAAATCATGACAAACTAACACAAGATGAAGATTTCATTATAACTTGACATTCTGAGTTGTTTTCATGAAACCTGCGCTTCCCCTACAAGAGTTCAACCTACCATTATAGGAAAACGTGTTTTCGTGAAGAAATCATGACAAACTAACACAAGATGAAGATTTCATTATAACTTGACATTCTGAGTTGTTTTCATGAAACCTGCGCTTCCCCTATAAGAGTTCAACCTACCATTATAGGAAAACGTGTTTTCGTGAAGAAATCATGACAAACTAACACAAGATGAAGATTTCATTATAACTTGACATTCTGAGTTGTTTTCATGAAACCTGCGCTTCCCCTATAAGAGTTCAACCTACCATTATAGGAAAACGTGTTTTCGTGAAGAAATCATGACAAACTAACACAAGATGAAGATTTCATTATAACTTGACACTCTGAGTTGTTTTCATGAAACCTGCGCTTCCCCTATAAGAGTTCAACCTACCATTATAGGAAAACGTGTTTTCGTGAAGAAATCATGACAAACTAACACAAGATGAAGATTTCATTATAACTTGACATTCTGAGTTGTTTTCATGAAACCTGCGCTTCCCCTACAAGAGTTCAACCTACCATTATAGGAAAACGTGTTTTCGTGAAGAAATCATGACAAACTAACACAAGATGAAGATTTCATTATAACTTGACATTCTGAGTTGTTTTCATGAAACCTGCGCTTCCCCTATAAGAGTTCAACCTACCATTATAGGAAAACGTGTTTTCGTGAAGAAATCATGACAAACTAACACAAAATGAAGATTTCATTATAACTTGACATTCTGAGTTGTTTTCATGAAACCTGCGCTTCCCCTACAAGAGTTCAACCTACCATTATAGGAAAACGTGTTTTCGTGAAGAAATCATGACAAACTAACACAAAATGAAGATTTTATTATAACTTGACATTCTGAGTTGTTTTCATGAAACCTGCGCTTCCCCTATAAGAGTTCAACCTACCATTATAGGAAAACGTGTTTTCGTGAAGAAATCATGACAAACTAACACAAGATGAAGATTTCATTATAACTTGACATTCTGAGTTGATTTCATGAAACCTGCGCTTCCCCTATAAGAGTTCGACCTACCATTATAGGAAAACGTGTTTTCGTGACAAAATCATGACAAACTAACACAAGATGAAGATTTCATTATAACTTGACATTCTGAGTTCATTTCAGGAAACCTGCGCTTCCCCTATAAGAGTTCAACCTACCATTATATGAAAACGTGTTTTCGTGAAGAAATCATGACAAACTAACACAAAATGAAGATTTCATTATAACTTGACATTCTGAGTTGTTTTCATGAATCCTGCGCTTCCCCTATAAGAGATTGACCTACCATTATAGGAAAACGTGTTTTCGTGAAAAAATCATGACAAACTAACACAAAATGAAGATTTCATTATAACTTGACATTCTGAGTTCATTTCATGAAACCTGCGCTTCCCCTATAAGAGTTCAACCTACCATTATAGGAAAACGTGTTTTCGTGAAGAAATCATGACAAACTAACACAAGATGAAGATTTCATTATAACTTGACATTCTGAGTTGTTTTCATGAAACCTGCGCTTCCCCTACAAGAGTTCAACCTACCATTATAGGAAAACGTGTTTTCGTGAAGAAATCATGACAAACTAACACAAGATGATTTCATTATAACTTGACATTCTGAGTTGTTTTCATGAAACCTGCGCTTCCCCTATAAGAGTTCAACCTACCATTATAGGAAAACGTGTTTTCGTGAAGAAATCATGACAAACTAACACAAGATGAAGATTTCATTATAACTTGACATTCTGAGTTGTTTTCATGAAACCTGCGCTTCCCCTACAAGAGTTCAACCTACCATTATAGGAAAACGTGTTTTCGTGAAGAAATCATGACAAACTAACACAAGATGAAGATTTCATTATAACTTGACATTCTGAGTTGATTTCATGAAACCTGCGCTTCCCCTATAAGAGTTTGACCTACCATTATAGGAAAACGTGTTTTCGTGAAAAAATCATGACAAACTAACACAAAATGAAGATTTCATTATAACTTGACATTCTGAGTTCATTTCATGAAACCTGCGCTTCCCCTATAAGAGTTCGACGTAACATTATAGGAAAACGTGTTTTCGTGAAGAAATCATGACAAACTAACACAAAATGAAGATTTCATTATAACTTGACATTCTGAGTTGTTTTCATGAAACCTGCGCTTCCCCTATAAGAGTTCAACCTACCATTATAGGAAAACGTGTTTTCGTGAAGAAATCATGACAAACTAACACAAGATGAAGATTTCATTATAACTTGACATTCTGAGTTGTTTTCATGAAACCTGCGCTTCCCCTACAAGAGTTCAACCTACCATTATAGGAAAACGTGTTTTCGTGAAGAAATCATGACAAACTAACACAAGATGAAGATTTCATTATAACTTGACATTCTGAGTTGTTTTCATGAAACCTGCGCTTCCCCTACAAGAGTTCAACCTACCATTATAGGAAAACGTGTTTTCGTGAAGAATTCATGACAAACTAACACAAGATGAAGATTTCATTATAACTTGACATTCTGAGTTGTTTTCATGAAACCTGCGCTTCCCCTATAAGAGTTCAACCTACCATTATAGGAAAACGTGTTTTCGTGAAGAAATCATGACAAACTAACACAAGATGAAGATTTCATTATAACTTGACATTCTGAGTTGTTTTCATGAAACCTGCGCTTCCCCTATAAGAGTTCAACCTACCATTATAGGAAAACGTGTTTTCGTGAAGAAATCATGACAAACTAACACAAGATGAAGATTTCATTATAACTTGACATTCTGAGTTGTTTTCATGAAACCTGCGCTTCCCCTATAAGAGTTCAACCTACCATTATAGGAAAACGTGTTTTCGTGAAGAAATCATGACAAACTAACACAAGATGAAGATTTCATTATAACTTGACATTCTGAGTTGTTTTCATGAAACCTGCGCTTCCCCTATAAGAGTTCAACCTACCATTATAGGAAAACGTGTTTTCGTGAAGAAATCATGACAAACTAACACAAGATGAAGATTTCATTATAACTTGACATTCTGAGTTGTTTTCATGAAACCTGCGCTTCCCCTACAAGAGTTCAACCTACCATTATAGGAAAACGTGTTTTCGTGAAGAAATCATGACAAACTAACACAAGATGAAGATTTCATTATAACTTGACATTCTGAGTTGTTTTCATGAAACCTGCGCTTCCCCTATAAGAGTTCAACCTACCATTATAGGAAAACGTGTTTTCGTGAAGAAATCATGACAAACTAACACAAGATGAAGATTTCATTATAACTTGACATTCTGAGTTGTTTTCATGAAACCTGCGCTTCCCCTATAAGAGTTCAACCTACCATTATAGGAAAACGTGTTTTCGTGAAGAAATCATGACAAACTAACACAAGATGAAGATTTCATTATAACTTGACATTCTGAGTTGTTTTCATGAAACCTGCGCTTCCCCTACAAGAGTTCAACCTACCATTATAGGAAAACGTGTTTTCGTGAAGAAATCATGACAAACTAACACAAGATGAAGATTTCATTATAACTTGACATTCTGAGTTGTTTTCATGAAACCTGCGCTTCCCCTATAAGAGTTCAACCTACCATTATAGGAAAACGTGTTTTCGTGAAGAAATCATGACAAACTAACACAAAATGAAGATTTCATTATAACTTGACATTCTGAGTTGTTTTCATGAAACCTGCGCTTCCCCTACAAGAGTTCAACCTACCATTATAGGAAAACGTGTTTTCGTGAAGAAATCATGACAAACTAACACAAAATGAAGATTTTATTATAACTTGACATTCTGAGTTGTTTTCATGAAACCTGCGCTTCCCCTATAAGAGTTCAACCTACCATTATAGGAAAACGTGTTTTCGTGAAGAAATCATGACAAACTAACACAAGATGAAGATTTCATTATAACTTGACATTCTGAGTTGATTTCATGAAACCTGCGCTTCCCCTATAAGAGTTCGACCTACCATTATAGGAAAACGTGTTTTCGTGACAAAATCATGACAAACTAACACAAGATGAAGATTTCATTATAACTTGACATTCTGAGTTCATTTCAGGAAACCTGCGCTTCCCCTATAAGAGTTCAACCTACCATTATATGAAAACGTGTTTTCGTGAAGAAATCATGACAAACTAACACAAAATGAAGATTTCATTATAACTTGACATTCTGAGTTGTTTTCATGAATCCTGCGCTTCCCCTATAAGAGATTGACCTACCATTATAGGAAAACGTGTTTTCGTGAAAAAATCATGACAAACTAACACAAAATGAAGATTTCATTATAACTTGACATTCTGAGTTCATTTCATGAAACCTGCGCTTCCCCTATAAGAGTTCGACGTAACATTATAGGAAAACGTGTTTTCGTGAAGAAATCATGACAAACTAACACAAAATGAAGATTTCATTATAACTTGACATTCTGAGTTGTTTTCATGAAACCTGCGCTTCCCCTATAAGAGTTCAACCTACCATTATAGGAAAACGTGTTTTCGTGAAGAAATCATGACAAACTAACACAAGATGAAGATTTCATTATAACTTGACATTCTGAGTTGTTTTCATGAAACCTGCGCTTCCCCTATAAGAGTTCAACCTACCATTATAGGAAAACGTGTTTTCGTGAAGAAATCATGACAAACTAACACAAGATGAAGATTTCATTATAACTTGACATTCTGAGTTGTTTTCATGAAACCTGCGCTTCCCCTATAAGAGTTCAACCTACCATTATAGGAAAACGTGCTTTCGTGAAGAAATCATGACAAACTAACACAAAATGAAGATTTCATTATAACTTGACATTCTGAGTTGTTTTCATGAAACCTGCGCTTCCCCTACAAGAGTTCAACCTACAATTGTAGGAAAACGTGTTTTCGTGAAGAAATCATGACAAACTAACACAAAATGAAGATTTCATTATAACTTGACATTCTGAGTTGTTTTCATGAAACCTGCGCTTCCCCTATAAGAGTTCAACCTACCATTATAGGAAAACGTGTTTTCGTGAAGAAATCATGACAAACTAACACAAGATGAAGATTTCATTATAACTTGACATTCTGAGTTGTTTTCATGAAACCTGCGCTTCCCCTATAAGAGTTCAACCTACCATTATAGGAAAACGTGTTTTCGTGAAGAAATCATGACAAACTAACACAAGATGAAGATTTCATTATAACTTGACATTCTGAGTTGTTTTCATGAAACCTGCGCTTCCCCTACAAGAGTTCAACCTACCATTATAGGAAAACGTGTTTTCGTGAAGAAATCATGACAAACTAACACAAGATGAAGATTTCATTATAACTTGACATTCTGAGTTGTTTTCATGAAACCTGCGCTTCCCCTACAAGAGTTCAACCTACCATTATAGGAAAACGTGTTTTCGTGAAGAAATCATGACAAACTAACACAAGATGAAGATTTCATTATAACTTGACATTCTGAGTTGTTTTCATGAAACCTGCGCTTCCCCTATAAGAGTTCAACCTACCATTATAGGAAAACGTGTTTTCGTGAAGAAATCATGACAAACTAACACAAGATGAAGATTTCATTATAACTTGACATTCTGAGTTGTTTTCATGAAACCTGCGCTTCCCCTATAAGAGTTCAACCTACCATTATAGGAAAACGTGTTTTCGTGAAGAAATCATGACAAACTAACACAAGATGAAGATTTCATTATAACTTGACATTCTGAGTTGTTTTCATGAAACCTGCGCTTCCCCTATAAGAGTTCAACCTACCATTATAGGAAAACGTGTTTTCGTGAAGAAATCATGACAAACTAACACAAGATGAAGATTTCATTATAACTTGACATTCTGAGTTGTTTTCATGAAACCTGCGCTTCCCCTATAAGAGTTCAACCTACCATTATAGGAAAACGTGTTTTCGTGAAGAAATCATGACAAACTAACACAAGATGAAGATTTCATTATAACTTGACATTCTGAGTTGTTTTCATGAAACCTGCGCTTCCCCTACAAGAGTTCAACCTACCATTATAGGAAAACGTGTTTTCGTGAAGAAATCATGACAAACTAACACAAGATGAAGATTTCATTATAACTTGACATTCTGAGTTGTTTTCATGAAACCTGCGCTTCCCCTATAAGAGTTCAACCTACCATTATAGGAAAACGTGTTTTCGTGAAGAAATCATGACAAACTAACACAAGATGAAGATTTCATTATAACTTGACATTCTGAGTTGTTTTCATGAAACCTGCGCTTCCCCTATAAGAGTTCAACCTACCATTATAGGAAAACGTGTTTTCGTGAAGAAATCATGACAAACTAACACAAGATGAAGATTTCATTATAACTTGACATTCTGAGTTGTTTTCATGAAACCTGCGCTTCCCCTACAAGAGTTCAACCTACCATTATAGGAAAACGTGTTTTCGTGAAGAAATCATGACAAACTAACACAAGATGAAGATTTCATTATAACTTGACATTCTGAGTTGTTTTCATGAAACCTGCGCTTCCCCTATAAGAGTTCAACCTACCATTATAGGAAAACGTGTTTTCGTGAAGAAATCATGACAAACTAACACAAGATGAAGATTTCATTATAACTTGACATTCTGAGTTGTTTTCATGAAACCTGCGCTTCCCCTATAAGAGTTCAACCTACCATTATAGGAAAACGTGTTTTCGTGAAGAAATCATGACAAACTAACACAAGATGAAGATTTCATTATAACTTGACATTCTGAGTTGTTTTCATGAAACCTGCGCTTCCCCTATAAGAGTTCAACCTACCATTATAGGAAAACGTGTTTTCGTGAAGAAATCATGACAAACTAACACAAGATGAAGATTTCATTATAACTTGACATTCTGAGTTGTTTTCATGAAACCTGCGCTTCCCCTACAAGAGTTCAACCTACCATTATAGGAAAACGTGTTTTCGTGAAGAAATCATGACAAACTAACACAAGATGAAGATTTCATTATAACTTGACATTCTGAGTTGTTTTCATGAAACCTGCGCTTCCCCTATAAGAGTTCAACCTACCATTATAGGAAAACGTGTTTTCGTGAAGAAATCATGACAAACTAACACAAAATGAAGATTTCATTATAACTTGACATTCTGAGTTGTTTTCATGAAACCTGCGCTTCCCCTACAAGAGTTCAACCTACCATTATAGGAAAACGTGTTTTCGTGAAGAAATCATGACAAACTAACACAAAATGAAGATTTTATTATAACTTGACATTCTGAGTTGTTTTCATGAAACCTGCGCTTCCCCTATAAGAGTTCAACCTACCATTATAGGAAAACGTGTTTTCGTGAAGAAATCATGACAAACTAACACAAGATGAAGATTTCATTATAACTTGACATTCTGAGTTGATTTCATGAAACCTGCGCTTCCCCTATAAGAGTTCGACCTACCATTATAGGAAAACGTGTTTTCGTGACAAAATCATGACAAACTAACACAAGATGAAGATTTCATTATAACTTGACATTCTGAGTTCATTTCAGGAAACCTGCGCTTCCCCTATAAGAGTTCAACCTACCATTATATGAAAACGTGTTTTCGTGAAGAAATCATGACAAACTAACACAAAATGAAGATTTCATTATAACTTGACATTCTGAGTTGTTTTCATGAATCCTGCGCTTCCCCTATAAGAGATTGACCTACCATTATAGGAAAACGTGTTTTCGTGAAAAAATCATGACAAACTAACACAAAATGAAGATTTCATTATAACTTGACATTCTGAGTTCATTTCATGAAACCTGCGCTTCCCCTATAAGAGTTCGACGTAACATTATAGGAAAACGTGTTTTCGTGAAGAAATCATGACAAACTAACACAAAATGAAGATTTCATTATAACTTGACATTCTGAGTTGTTTTCATGAAACCTGCGCTTCCCCTATAAGAGTTCAACCTACCATTATAGGAAAACGTGTTTTCGTGAAGAAATCATGACAAACTAACACAAGATGAAGATTTCATTATAACTTGACATTCTGAGTTGTTTTCATGAAACCTGCGCTTCCCCTATAAGAGTTCAACCTACCATTATAGGAAAACGTGTTTTCGTGAAGAAATCATGACAAACTAACACAAGATGAAGATTTCATTATAACTTGACATTCTGAGTTGTTTTCATGAAACCTGCGCTTCCCCTATAAGAGTTCAACCTACCATTATAGGAAAACGTGTTTTCGTGAAGAAATCATGACAAACTAACACAAGATGAAGATTTCATTATAACTTGACATTCTGAGTTGTTTTCATGAAACCTGCGCTTCCCCTATAAGAGTTCAACCTACCATTATAGGAAAACGTGCTTTCGTGAAGAAATCATGACAAACTAACACAAAATGAAGATTTCATTATAACTTGACATTCTGAGTTGTTTTCATGAAACCTGCGCTTCCCCTACAAGAGTTCAACCTACAATTGTAGGAAAACGTGTTTTCGTGAAGAAATCATGACAAACTAACACAAAATGAAGATTTCATTATAACTTGACATTCTGAGTTGTTTTCATGAAACCTGCGCTTCCCCTACAAGAGTTCAACCTACAATTGTAGGAAAACGTGTTTTCGTGAAGAAATCATGACAAACTAACACAAAATGAAGATTTCATTATAACTTGACATTCTGAGTTGTTTTCATGAAACCTGCGCTTCCCCTATAAGAGTTCAACCTACCATTATAGGAAAACGTGTTTTCGTGAAGAAATCATGACAAACTAACACAAGATGAAGATTTCATTATAACTTGACATTCTGAGTTGTTTTCATGAAACCTGCGCTTCCCCTATAAGAGTTCAACCTACCATTATAGGAAAACGTGTTTTCGTGAAGAAATCATGACAAACTAACACAAGATGAAGATTTCATTATAACTTGACATTCTGAGTTGTTTTCATGAAACCTGCGCTTCCCCTATAAGAGTTCAACCTACCATTATAGGAAAACGTGTTTTCGTGAAGAAATCATGACAAACTAACACAAGATGAAGATTTCATTATAACTTGACATTCTGAGTTGTTTTCATGAAACCTGCGCTTCCCCTACAAGAGTTCAACCTACCATTATAGGAAAACGTGTTTTCGTGAAGAAATCATGACAAACTAACACAAGATGATTTCATTATAACTTGACATTCTGAGTTGTTTTCATGAAACCTGCGCTTCCCCTATAAGAGTTCAACCTACCATTATAGGAAAACGTGTTTTCGTGAAGAAATCATGACAAACTAACACAAGATGAAGATTTCATTATAACTTGACATTCTGAGTTGTTTTCATGAAACCTGCGCTTCCCCTACAAGAGTTCAACCTACCATTATAGGAAAACGTGTTTTCGTGAAGAAATCATGACAAACTAACACAAGATGAAGATTTCATTATAACTTGACATTCTGAGTTGATTTCATGAAACCTGCGCTTCCCCTATAAGAGTTTGACCTACCATTATAGGAAAACGTGTTTTCGTGAAAAAATCATGACAAACTAACACAAAATGAAGATTTCATTATAACTTGACATTCTGAGTTCATTTCATGAAACCTGCGCTTCCCCTATAAGAGTTCGACGTAACATTATAGGAAAACGTGTTTTCGTGAAGAAATCATGACAAACTAACACAAAATGAAGATTTCATTATAACTTGACATTCTGAGTTGTTTTCATGAAACCTGCGCTTCCCCTATAAGAGTTCAACCTACCATTATAGGAAAACGTGTTTTCGTGAAGAAATCATGACAAACTAACACAAGATGAAGATTTCATTATAACTTGACATTCTGAGTTGTTTTCATGAAACCTGCGCTTCCCCTACAAGAGTTCAACCTACCATTATAGGAAAACGTGTTTTCGTGAAGAAATCATGACAAACTAACACAAGATGAAGATTTCATTATAACTTGACATTCTGAGTTGTTTTCATGAAACCTGCGCTTCCCCTACAAGAGTTCAACCTACCATTATAGGAAAACGTGTTTTCGTGAAGAATTCATGACAAACTAACACAAGATGAAGATTTCATTATAACTTGACATTCTGAGTTGTTTTCATGAAACCTGCGCTTCCCCTATAAGAGTTCAACCTACCATTATAGGAAAACGTGTTTTCGTGAAGAAATCATGACAAACTAACACAAGATGAAGATTTCATTATAACTTGACATTCTGAGTTGTTTTCATGAAACCTGCGCTTCCCCTATAAGAGTTCAACCTACCATTATAGGAAAACGTGTTTTCGTGAAGAAATCATGACAAACTAACACAAGATGAAGATTTCATTATAACTTGACATTCTGAGTTGTTTTCATGAAACCTGCGCTTCCCCTATAAGAGTTCAACCTACCATTATAGGAAAACGTGTTTTCGTGAAGAAATCATGACAAACTAACACAAGATGAAGATTTCATTATAACTTGACATTCTGAGTTGTTTTCATGAAACCTGCGCTTCCCCTATAAGAGTTCAACCTACCATTATAGGAAAACGTGTTTTCGTGAAGAAATCATGACAAACTAACACAAGATGAAGATTTCATTATAACTTGACATTCTGAGTTGTTTTCATGAAACCTGCGCTTCCCCTACAAGAGTTCAACCTACCATTATAGGAAAACGTGTTTTCGTGAAGAAATCATGACAAACTAACACAAGATGAAGATTTCATTATAACTTGACATTCTGAGTTGTTTTCATGAAACCTGCGCTTCCCCTATAAGAGTTCAACCTACCATTATAGGAAAACGTGTTTTCGTGAAGAAATCATGACAAACTAACACAAGATGAAGATTTCATTATAACTTGACATTCTGAGTTGTTTTCATGAAACCTGCGCTTCCCCTATAAGAGTTCAACCTACCATTATAGGAAAACGTGTTTTCGTGAAGAAATCATGACAAACTAACACAAGATGAAGATTTCATTATAACTTGACATTCTGAGTTGTTTTCATGAAACCTGCGCTTCCCCTACAAGAGTTCAACCTACCATTATAGGAAAACGTGTTTTCGTGAAGAAATCATGACAAACTAACACAAGATGAAGATTTCATTATAACTTGACATTCTGAGTTGTTTTCATGAAACCTGCGCTTCCCCTATAAGAGTTCAACCTACCATTATAGGAAAACGTGTTTTCGTGAAGAAATCATGACAAACTAACACAAAATGAAGATTTCATTATAACTTGACATTCTGAGTTGTTTTCATGAAACCTGCGCTTCCCCTACAAGAGTTCAACCTACCATTATAGGAAAACGTGTTTTCGTGAAGAAATCATGACAAACTAACACAAAATGAAGATTTTATTATAACTTGACATTCTGAGTTGTTTTCATGAAACCTGCGCTTCCCCTATAAGAGTTCAACCTACCATTATAGGAAAACGTGTTTTCGTGAAGAAATCATGACAAACTAACACAAGATGAAGATTTCATTATAACTTGACATTCTGAGTTGATTTCATGAAACCTGCGCTTCCCCTATAAGAGTTCGACCTACCATTATAGGAAAACGTGTTTTCGTGACAAAATCATGACAAACTAACACAAGATGAAGATTTCATTATAACTTGACATTCTGAGTTCATTTCAGGAAACCTGCGCTTCCCCTATAAGAGTTCAACCTACCATTATATGAAAACGTGTTTTCGTGAAGAAATCATGACAAACTAACAAAAAATGAAGATTTCATTATAACTTGACATTCTGAGTTGTTTTCATGAATCCTGCGCTTCCCCTATAAGAGATTGACCTACCATTATAGGAAAACGTGTTTTCGTGAAAAAATCATGACAAACTAACACAAAATGAAGATTTCATTATAACTTGACATTCTGAGTTCATTTCATGAAACCTGCGCTTCCCCTATAAGAGTTCGACGTAACATTATAGGAAAACGTGTTTTCGTGAAGAAATCATGACAAACTAACACAAAATGAAGATTTCATTATAACTTGACATTCTGAGTTGTTTTCATGAAACCTGCGCTTCCCCTATAAGAGTTCAACCTACCATTATAGGAAAACGTGTTTTCGTGAAGAAATCATGACAAACTAACACAAGATGAAGATTTCATTATAACTTGACATTCTGAGTTGTTTTCATGAAACCTGCGCTTCCCCTATAAGAGTTCAACCTACCATTATAGGAAAACGTGTTTTCGTGAAGAAATCATGACAAACTAACACAAGATGAAGATTTCATTATAACTTGACATTCTGAGTTGTTTTCATGAAACCTGCGCTTCCCCTATAAGAGTTCAACCTACCATTATAGGAAAACGTGTTTTCGTGAAGAAATCATGACAAACTAACACAAGATGAAGATTTCATTATAACTTGACATTCTGAGTTGTTTTCATGAAACCTGCGCTTCCCCTATAAGAGTTCAACCTACCATTATAGGAAAACGTGCTTTCGTGAAGAAATCATGACAAACTAACACAAAATGAAGATTTCATTATAACTTGACATTCTGAGTTGTTTTCATGAAACCTGCGCTTCCCCTACAAGAGTTCAACCTACAATTGTAGGAAAACGTGTTTTCGTGAAGAAATCATGACAAACTAACACAAAATGAAGATTTCATTATAACTTGACATTCTGAGTTGTTTTCATGAAACCTGCGCTTCCCCTACAAGAGTTCAACCTACAATTGTAGGAAAACGTGTTTTCGTGAAGAAATCATGACAAACTAACACAAAATGAAGATTTCATTATAACTTGACATTCTGAGTTGTTTTCATGAAACCTGCGCTTCCCCTATAAGAGTTCAACCTACCATTATAGGAAAACGTGTTTTCGTGAAGAAATCATGACAAACTAACACAAGATGAAGATTTCATTATAACTTGACATTCTGAGTTGTTTTCATGAAACCTGCGCTTCCCCTATAAGAGTTCAACCTACCATTATAGGAAAACGTGTTTTCGTGAAGAAATCATGACAAACTAACACAAGATGAAGATTTCATTATAACTTGACATTCTGAGTTGTTTTCATGAAACCTGCGCTTCCCCTATAAGAGTTCAACCTACCATTATAGGAAAACGTGTTTTCGTGAAGAAATCATGACAAACTAACACAAGATGAAGATTTCATTATAACTTGACATTCTGAGTTGTTTTCATGAAACCTGCGCTTCCCCTACAAGAGTTCAACCTACCATTATAGGAAAACGTGTTTTCGTGAAGAAATCATGACAAACTAACACAAGATGATTTCATTATAACTTGACATTCTGAGTTGTTTTCATGAAACCTGCGCTTCCCCTATAAGAGTTCAACCTACCATTATAGGAAAACGTGTTTTCGTGAAGAAATCATGACAAACTAACACAAGATGAAGATTTCATTATAACTTGACATTCTGAGTTGTTTTCATGAAACCTGCGCTTCCCCTACAAGAGTTCAACCTACCATTATAGGAAAACGTGTTTTCGTGAAGAAATCATGACAAACTAACACAAGATGAAGATTTCATTATAACTTGACATTCTGAGTTGATTTCATGAAACCTGCGCTTCCCCTATAAGAGTTTGACCTACCATTATAGGAAAACGTGTTTTCGTGAAAAAATCATGACAAACTAACACAAAATGAAGATTTCATTATAACTTGACATTCTGAGTTCATTTCATGAAACCTGCGCTTCCCCTATAAGAGTTCGACGTAACATTATAGGAAAACGTGTTTTCGTGAAGAAATCATGACAAACTAACACAAAATGAAGATTTCATTATAACTTGACATTCTGAGTTGTTTTCATGAAACCTGCGCTTCCCCTATAAGAGTTCAACCTACCATTATAGGAAAACGTGTTTTCGTGAAGAAATCATGACAAACTAACACAAGATGAAGATTTCATTATAACTTGACATTCTGAGTTGTTTTCATGAAACCTGCGCTTCCCCTACAAGAGTTCAACCTACCATTATAGGAAAACGTGTTTTCGTGAAGAAATCATGACAAACTAACACAAGATGAAGATTTCATTATAACTTGACATTCTGAGTTGTTTTCATGAAACCTGCGCTTCCCCTACAAGAGTTCAACCTACCATTATAGGAAAACGTGTTTTCGTGAAGAATTCATGACAAACTAACACAAGATGAAGATTTCATTATAACTTGACATTCTGAGTTGTTTTCATGAAACCTGCGCTTCCCCTATAAGAGTTCAACCTACCATTATAGGAAAACGTGTTTTCGTGAAGAAATCATGACAAACTAACACAAGATGAAGATTTCATTATAACTTGACATTCTGAGTTGTTTTCATGAAACCTGCGCTTCCCCTATAAGAGTTCAACCTACCATTATAGGAAAACGTGTTTTCGTGAAGAAATCATGACAAACTAACACAAGATGAAGATTTCATTATAACTTGACATTCTGAGTTGTTTTCATGAAACCTGCGCTTCCCCTATAAGAGTTCAACCTACCATTATAGGAAAACGTGTTTTCGTGAAGAAATCATGACAAACTAACACAAGATGAAGATTTCATTATAACTTGACATTCTGAGTTGTTTTCATGAAACCTGCGCTTCCCCTATAAGAGTTCAACCTACCATTATAGGAAAACGTGTTTTCGTGAAGAAATCATGACAAACTAACACAAGATGAAGATTTCATTATAACTTGACATTCTGAGTTGTTTTCATGAAACCTGCGCTTCCCCTACAAGAGTTCAACCTACCATTATAGGAAAACGTGTTTTCGTGAAGAAATCATGACAAACTAACACAAGATGAAGATTTCATTATAACTTGACATTCTGAGTTGTTTTCATGAAACCTGCGCTTCCCCTATAAGAGTTCAACCTACCATTATAGGAAAACGTGTTTTCGTGAAGAAATCATGACAAACTAACACAAGATGAAGATTTCATTATAACTTGACATTCTGAGTTGTTTTCATGAAACCTGCGCTTCCCCTATAAGAGTTCAACCTACCATTATAGGAAAACGTGTTTTCGTGAAGAAATCATGACAAACTAACACAAAATGAAGATTTCATTATAACTTGACATTCTGAGTTGTTTTCATGAAACCTGCGCTTCCCCTACAAGAGTTCAACCTACCATTATAGGAAAACGTGTTTTCGTGAAGAAATCATGACAAACTAACACAAGATGAAGATTTCATTATAACTTGACATTCTGAGTTGTTTTCATGAAACCTGCGCTTCCCCTATAAGAGTTCAACCTACCATTATAGGAAAACGTGTTTTCGTGAAGAAATCATGACAAACTAACACAAGATGAAGATTTCATTATAACTTGACATTCTGAGTTGTTTTCATGAAACCTGCGCTTCCCCTATAAGAGTTCAACCTACCATTATAGGAAAACGTGTTTTCGTGAAGAAATCATGACAAACTAACACAAGATGAAGATTTCATTATAACTTGACATTCTGAGTTGTTTTCATGAAACCTGCGCTTCCCCTATAAGAGTTCAACCTACCATTATAGGAAAACGTGTTTTCGTGAAGAAATCATGACAAACTAACACAAGATGAAGATTTCATTATAACTTGACATTCTGAGTTGTTTTCATGAAACCTGCGCTTCCCCTACAAGAGTTCAACCTACCATTATAGGAAAACGTGTTTTCGTGAAGAAATCATGACAAACTAACACAAGATGAAGATTTCATTATAACTTGACATTCTGAGTTGTTTTCATGAAACCTGCGCTTCCCCTATAAGAGTTCAACCTACCATTATAGGAAAACGTGTTTTCGTGAAGAAATCATGACAAACTAACACAAAATGAAGATTTCATTATAACTTGACATTCTGAGTTGTTTTCATGAAACCTGCGCTTCCCCTACAAGAGTTCAACCTACCATTATAGGAAAACGTGTTTTCGTGAAGAAATCATGACAAACTAACACAAAATGAAGATTTTATTATAACTTGACATCCTGAGTTGTTTTCATGAAACCTGCGCTTCCCCTATAAGAGTTCAACCTACCATTATAGGAAAACGTGTTTTCGTGAAGAAATCATGACAAACTAACACAAGATGAAGATTTCATTATAACTTGACATTCTGAGTTGATTTCATGAAACCTGCGCTTCCCCTATAAGAGTTCGACCTACCATTATAGGAAAACGTGTTTTCGTGACAAAATCATGACAAACTAACACAAGATGAAGATTTCATTATAACTTGACATTCTGAGTTCATTTCAGGAAACCTGCGCTTCCCCTATAAGAGTTCAACCTACCATTATATGAAAACGTGTTTTCGTGAAGAAATCATGACAAACTAACACAAAATGAAGACTTCATTATAACTTGACATTCTGAGTTGTTTTCATGAATCCTGCGCTTCCCCTATAAGAGATTGACCTACCATTATAGGAAAACGTGTTTTCGTGAAAAAATCATGACAAACTAACACAAAATGAAGATTTCATTATAACTTGACATTCTGAGTTCATTTCATGAAACCTGCGCTTCCCCTATAAGAGTTCGACGTAACATTATAGGAAAACGTGTTTTCGTGAAGAAATCATGACAAACTAACACAAAATGAAGATTTCATTATAACTTGACATTCTGAGTTGTTTTCATGAAACCTGCGCTTCCCCTATAAGAGTTCAACCTACCATTATAGGAAAACGTGTTTTCGTGAAGAAATCATGACAAACTAACACAAGATGAAGATTTCATTATAACTTGACATTCTGAGTTGTTTTCATGAAACCTGCGCTTCCCCTATAAGAGTTCAACCTACCATTATAGGAAAACGTGTTTTCGTGAAGAAATCATGACAAACTAACACAAGATGAAGATTTCATTATAACTTGACATTCTGAGTTGTTTTCATGAAACCTGCGCTTCCCCTATAAGAGTTCAACCTACCATTATAGGAAAACGTGTTTTCGTGAAGAAATCATGACAAACTAACACAAGATGAAGATTTCATTATAACTTGACATTCTGAGTTGTTTTCATGAAACCTGCGCTTCCCCTATAAGAGTTCAACCTACCATTATAGGAAAACGTGCTTTCGTGAAGAAATCATGACAAACTAACACAAAATGAAGATTTCATTATAACTTGACATTCTGAGTTGTTTTCATGAAACCTGCGCTTCCCCTACAAGAGTTCAACCTACAATTGTAGGAAAACGTGTTTTCGTGAAGAAATCATGACAAACTAACACAAAATGAAGATTTCATTATAACTTGACATTCTGAGTTGTTTTCATGAAACCTGCGCTTCCCCTACAAGAGTTCAACCTACAATTGTAGGAAAACGTGTTTTCGTGAAGAAATCATGACAAACTAACACAAAATGAAGATTTCATTATAACTTGACATTCTGAGTTGTTTTCATGAAACCTGCGCTTCCCCTATAAGAGTTCAACCTACCATTATAGGAAAACGTGTTTTCGTGAAGAAATCATGACAAACTAACACAAGATGAAGATTTCATTATAACTTGACATTCTGAGTTGTTTTCATGAAACCTGCGCTTCCCCTATAAGAGTTCAACCTACCATTATAGGAAAACGTGTTTTCGTGAAGAAATCATGACAAACTAACACAAGATGAAGATTTCATTATAACTTGACATTCTGAGTTGTTTTCATGAAACCTGCGCTTCCCCTATAAGAGTTCAACCTACCATTATAGGAAAACGTGTTTTCGTGAAGAAATCATGACAAACTAACACAAGATGAAGATTTCATTATAACTTGACATTCTGAGTTGTTTTCATGAAACCTGCGCTTCCCCTACAAGAGTTCAACCTACCATTATAGGAAAACGTGTTTTCGTGAAGAAATCATGACAAACTAACACAAGATGATTTCATTATAACTTGACATTCTGAGTTGTTTTCATGAAACCTGCGCTTCCCCTATAAGAGTTCAACCTACCATTATAGGAAAACGTGTTTTCGTGAAGAAATCATGACAAACTAACACAAGATGAAGATTTCATTATAACTTGACATTCTGAGTTGTTTTCATGAAACCTGCGCTTCCCCTACAAGAGTTCAACCTACCATTATAGGAAAACGTGTTTTCGTGAAGAAATCATGACAAACTAACACAAGATGAAGATTTCATTATAACTTGACATTCTGAGTTGATTTCATGAAACCTGCGCTTCCCCTATAAGAGTTTGACCTACCATTATAGGAAAACGTGTTTTCGTGAAAAAATCATGACAAACTAACACAAAATGAAGATTTCATTATAACTTGACATTCTGAGTTCATTTCATGAAACCTGCGCTTCCCCTATAAGAGTTCGACGTAACATTATAGGAAAACGTGTTTTCGTGAAGAAATCATGACAAACTAACACAAAATGAAGATTTCATTATAACTTGACATTCTGAGTTGTTTTCATGAAACCTGCGCTTCCCCTATAAGAGTTCAACCTACCATTATAGGAAAACGTGTTTTCGTGAAGAAATCATGACAAACTAACACAAGATGAAGATTTCATTATAACTTGACATTCTGAGTTGTTTTCATGAAACCTGCGCTTCCCCTACAAGAGTTCAACCTACCATTATAGGAAAACGTGTTTTTGTGAAGAAATCATGACAAACTAACACAAGATGAAGATTTCATTATAACTTGACATTCTGAGTTGTTTTCATGAAACCTGCGCTTCCCCTACAAGAGTTCAACCTACCATTATAGGAAAACGTGTTTTCGTGAAGAATTCATGACAAACTAACACAAGATGAAGATTTCATTATAACTTGACATTCTGAGTTGTTTTCATGAAACCTGCGCTTCCCCTATAAGAGTTCAACCTACCATTATAGGAAAACGTGTTTTCGTGAAGAAATCATGACAAACTAACACAAGATGAAGATTTCATTATAACTTGACATTCTGAGTTGTTTTCATGAAACCTGCGCTTCCCCTATAAGAGTTCAACCTACCATTATAGGAAAACGTGTTTTCGTGAAGAAATCATGACAAACTAACACAAGATGAAGATTTCATTATAACTTGACATTCTGAGTTGTTTTCATGAAACCTGCGCTTCCCCTATAAGAGTTCAACCTACCATTATAGGAAAACGTGTTTTCGTGAAGAAATCATGACAAACTAACACAAGATGAAGATTTCATTATAACTTGACATTCTGAGTTGTTTTCATGAAACCTGCGCTTCCCCTATAAGAGTTCAACCTACCATTATAGGAAAACGTGTTTTCGTGAAGAAATCATGACAAACTAACACAAGATGAAGATTTCATTATAACTTGACATTCTGAGTTGTTTTCATGAAACCTGCGCTTCCCCTACAAGAGTTCAACCTACCATTATAGGAAAACGTGTTTTCGTGAAGAAATCATGACAAACTAACACAAGATGAAGATTTCATTATAACTTGACATTCTGAGTTGTTTTCATGAAACCTGCGCTTCCCCTATAAGAGTTCAACCTACCATTATAGGAAAACGTGTTTTCGTGAAGAAATCATGACAAACTAACACAAGATGAAGATTTCATTATAACTTGACATTCTGAGTTGTTTTCATGAAACCTGCGCTTCCCCTATAAGAGTTCAACCTACCATTATAGGAAAACGTGTTTTCGTGAAGAAATCATGACAAACTAACACAAAATGAAGATTTCATTATAACTTGACATTCTGAGTTGTTTTCATGAAACCTGCGCTTCCCCTACAAGAGTTCAACCTACCATTATAGGAAAACGTGTTTTCGTGAAGAAATCATGACAAACTAACACAAGATGAAGATTTCATTATAACTTGATATTCTGAGTTGTTTTCATGAAACCTGCGCTTCCCCTATAAGAGTTCAACCTACCATTATAGGAAAACGTGTTTTCGTGAAGAAATCATGACAAACTAACACAAGATGAAGATTTCATTATAACTTGACATTCTGAGTTGTTTTCATGAAACCTGCGCTTCCCCTATAAGAGTTCAACCTACCATTATAGGAAAACGTGTTTTCGTGAAGAAATCATGACAAACTAACACAAGATGAAGATTTCATTATAACTTGACATTCTGAGTTGTTTTCATGAAACCTGCGCTTCCCCTATAAGAGTTCAACCTACCATTATAGGAAAACGTGTTTTCGTGAAGAAATCATGACAAACTAACACAAGATGAAGATTTCATTATAACTTGACATTCTGAGTTGTTTTCATGAAACCTGCGCTTCCCCTACAAGAGTTCAACCTACCATTATAGGAAAACGTGTTTTCGTGAAGAAATCATGACAAACTAACACAAGATGAAGATTTCATTATAACTTGACATTCTGAGTTGTTTTCATGAAACCTGCGCTTCCCCTACAAGAGTTCAACCTACCATTATAGGAAAACGTGTTTTCGTGAAGAAATCATGACAAACTAACACAAGATGAAGATTTCATTATAACTTGACATTCTGAGTTGTTTTCATGAAACCTGCGCTTCCCCTACAAGAGTTCAACCTACCATTATAGGAAAACGTGTTTTCGTGAAGAAATCATGACAAACTAACACAAGATGAAGATTTCATTATAACTTGACATTCTGAGTTGTTTTCATGAAACCTGCGCTTCCCCTATAAGAGTTCAACCTACCATTATAGGAAAACGTGTTTTCGTGAAGAAATCATGACAAACTAACACAAGATGAAGATTTCATTATAACTTGACATTCTGAGTTGTTTTCATGAAACCTGCGCTTCCCCTATAAGAGTTCAACCTGCCATTATAGGAAAACGTGTTTTCGTGAAGAAATCATGACAAACTAACACAAGATGAAGATTTCATTATAACTTGACATTCTGAGTTGTTTTCATGAAACCTGCGCTTCCCCTATAAGAGTTCAACCTACCATTATATGAAAACGTGTTTTCGTGAAGAAATCATGACAAACTAACACAAAATGAAGATTTCATTATAACTTGACATTCTGAGTTGTTTTCATGAAACCTGCGCTTCCCCTATAAGAGTTCAACCTACCATTATAGGAAAACGTGTTTTCGTGAAGAAATCATGACAAACTAACACAAGATGAAGATTTCATTATAACTTGACATTCTGAGTTGTTTTCATGAAACCTGCGCTTCCCCTATAAGAGTTCAACCTACCATTATAGGAAAACGTGTTTTCGTGAAGAAATCATGACAAACTAACACAAGATGAAGATTTCATTATAACTTGACATTCTGAGTTGTTTTCATGAAACCTGCGCTTCCCCTATAAGAGTTCAACCTACCATTATAGGAAAACGTGTTTTCGTGAAGAAATCATGACAAACTAACACAAGATGAAGATTTCATTATAACTTGACATTCTGAGTTGTTTTCATGAAACCTGCGCTTCCCCTACAAGAGTTCAACCTACCATTATAGGAAAACGTGATTTCGTGAAGAAATCATGACAAACTAACACAAGATGAAGATTTCATTATAACTTGACATTCTGAGTTGTTTTCATGAAACCTGCGCTTCCCCTATAAGAGTTCAACCTACCATTATAGGAAAACGTGTTTTCGTGAAGAAATCATGACAAACTAACACAAGATGAAGATTTCATTATAACGACATTCTGAGTTGTTTTCATGAAACCTGCGCTTCCCCTATAAGAGTTCAACCTACCATTATAGGAAAACGTGTTTTCGTGAAGAAATCATGACAAACTAACACAAAATGAAGATTTCATTATAACTTGACATTCTGAGTTGTTTTCATGAAACCTGCGCTTCCCCTACAAGAGTTCAACCTACCATTATAGGAAAACGTGTTTTCGTGAAGAAATCATGACAAACTAACACAAGATGAAGATTTCATTATAACTTGACATTCTGAGTTGATTTCATGAAACCTGCGCTTCCCCTATAAGAGTTTGACGTACCATTATAGGAAAACGTGTTTTCGTGAAAAAATCATGACAAACTAACACAAAATGAAGATTTCATTATAACTTGACATTCTGAGTTCATTTCATGAAACCTGCGCTTCCCCTATAAGAGTTCGACGTAACATTATAGGAAAACGTGTTTTCGTGAAGAAATCATGACAAACTAACACAAAATGAAGATTTCATTATAACTTGACATTCTGAGTTGTTTTCATGAAACCTGCGCTTCCCCTATAAGAGTTCAACCTACCATTATAGGAAAACGTGTTTTCGTGAAGAAATCATGACAAACTAACACAAGATGAAGATTTCATTATAACTTGACATTCTGAGTTGTTTTCATGAAACCTGCGCTTCCCCTATAAGAGTTCAACCTACCATTATAGGAAAACGTGTTTTCGTGAAGAAATCATGACAAACTAACACAAGATGAAGATTTCATTATAACTTGACATTCTGAGTTGTTTTCATGAAACCTGCGCTTCCCCTACAAGAGTTCAACCTACCATTATAGGAAAACGTGTTTTCGTGAAGAAATCATGACAAACTAACACAAGATGAAGATTTCATTATAACTTGACATTCTGAGTTGTTTTCATGAAACCTGCGCTTCCCCTATAAGAGTTCAACCTACCATTATAGGAAAACGTGTTTTCGTGAAGAAATCATGACAAACTAACACAAGATGAAGATTTCATTATAACTTGACATTCTGAGTTGTTTTCATGAAACCTGCGCTTCCCCTATAAGAGTTCAACCTACCATTATAGGAAAACGTGTTTTCGTGAAGAAATCATGACAAACTAACACAAGATGAAGATTTCATTATAACTTGACATTCTGAGTTGTTTTCATGAAACCTGCGCTTCCCCTATAAGAGTTCAACCTACCATTATAGGAAAACGTGTTTTCGTGAAGAAATCATGACAAACTAACACAAGATGAAGATTTCATTATAACTTGACATTCTGAGTTGTTTTCATGAAACCTGCGCTTCCCCTACAAGAGTTCAACCTACCATTATAGGAAAACGTGTTTTCGTGAAGAAATCATGACAAACTAACACAAGATGAAGATTTCATTATAACTTGACATTCTGAGTTGTTTTCATGAAACCTGCGCTTCCCCTATAAGAGTTCAACCTACCATTATAGGAAAACGTGTTTTCGTGAAGAAATCATGACAAACTAACACAAGATGAAGATTTCATTATAACTTGACATTCTGAGTTGTTTTCATGAAACCTGCGCTTCCCCTACAAGAGTTCAACCTACCATTATAGGAAAACGTGTTTTCGTGAAGAAATCATGACAAACTAACACAAGATGAAGATTTCATTATAACTTGACATTCTGAGTTGTTTTCATGAAACCTGCGCTTCCCCTATAAGAGTTCAACCTACCATTATAGGAAAACGTGTTTTCGTGAAGAAATCATGACAAACTAACACAAGATGAAGATTTCATTATAACTTGACATTCTGAGTTGTTTTCATGAAACCTGCGCTTCCCCTATAAGAGTTCAACCTACCATTATAGGAAAACGTGTTTTCGTGAAGAAATCATGACAAACTAACACAAGATGAAGATTTCATTATAACTTGACATTCTGAGTTGTTTTCATGAAACCTGCGCTTCCCCTACAAGAGTTCAACCTACCATTATAGGAAAACGTGTTTTCGTGAAGAAATCATGACAAACTAACACAAGATGAAGATTTCATTATAACTTGACATTCTGAGTTGTTTTCATGAAACCTGCGCTTCCCCTATAAGAGTTCAACCTACCATTATAGGAAAACGTGTTTTCGTGAAGAAATCATGACAAACTAACACAAGATGAAGATTTCATTATAACTTGACATTCTGAGTTGTTTTCATGAAACCTGCGCTTCCCCTATAAGAGTTCAACCTACCATTATAGGAAAACGTGTTTTCGTGAAGAAATCATGACAAACTAACACAAGATGAAGATTTCATTATAACTTGACATTCTGAGTTGTTTTCATGAAACCTGCGCTTCCCCTATAAGAGTTCAACCTACCATTATAGGAAAACGTGTTTTCGTGAAGAAATCATGACAAACTAACACAAGATGAAGATTTCATTATAACTTGACATTCTGAGTTGTTTTCATGAAACCTGCGCTTCCCCTACAAGAGTTCAACCTACCATTATAGGAAAACGTGTTTTCGTGAAGAAATCATGACAAACTAACACAAGATGAAGATTTCATTATAACTTGACATTCTGAGTTGTTTTCATGAAACCTGCGCTTCCCCTACAAGAGTTCAACCTACCATTATAGGAAAACGTGTTTTCGTGAAGAAATCATGACAAACTAACACAAGATGAAGATTTCATTATAACTTGACATTCTGAGTTGTTTTCATGAAACCTGCGCTTCCCCTATAAGAGTTCAACCTACCATTATAGGAAAACGTGTTTTCGTGAAGAAATCATGACAAACTAACACAAGATGAAGATTTCATTATAACTTGACATTCTGAGTTGTTTTCATGAAACCTGCGCTTCCCCTATAAGAGTTCAACCTACCATTATAGGAAAACGTGTTTTCGTGAAGAAATCATGACAAACTAACACAAGATGAAGATTTCATTATAACTTGACATTCTGAGTTGTTTTCATGAAACCTGCGCTTCCCCTACAAGAGTTCAACCTACCATTATAGGAAAACGTGTTTTCGTGAAGAAATCATGACAAACTAACACAAGATGAAGATTTCATTATAACTTGACATTCTGAGTTGTTTTCATGAAACCTGCGCTTCCCCTATAAGAGTTCAACCTACCATTATAGGAAAACGTGTTTTCGTGAAGAAATCATGACAAACTAACACAAGATGAAGATTTCATTATAACTTGACATTCTGAGTTGTTTTCATGAAACCTGCGCTTCCCCTATAAGAGTTCAACCTACCATTATAGGAAAACGTGTTTTCGTGAAGAAATCATGACAAACTAACACAAGATGAAGATTTCATTATAACTTGACATTCTGAGTTGTTTTCATGAAACCTGCGCTTCCCCTACAAGAGTTCAACCTACCATTATAGGAAAACGTGTTTTCGTGAAGAAATCATGACAAACTAACACAAGATGAAGATTTCATTATAACTTGACATTCTGAGTTTATTTCATGAAACCTGCGCTTCCCCTACAAGAGTTCAACCTACCATTATAGGAAAACGTGTTTTCGTGAAGAAATCATGACAAACTAACACAAGATGAAGATTTCATTATAACTTGACATTCTGAGTTTATTTCATGAAACCTGCGCTTCCCCTACAAGAGTTCAACCTACCATTATAGGAAAACGTGTTTTCGTGAAGAAATCATGACAAACTAACACAAGATGAAGATTTCATTATAACTTGACATTCTGAGTTGTTTTCATGAAACCTGCGCTTCCCCTACAAGAGTTCAACCTACCATTATAGGAAAACGTGTTTTCGTGAAGAAATCATGACAAACTAACACAAAATGAAGATTTCATTATAACTTGACATTCTGAGTTGTTTTCATGAAACCTGCGCTTCCCCTATAAGAGTTCGACCTACCATTATAGGAAAACGTGTTTTCGTGAAAAAATCATGACAAACTGACACAAAATGAAGATTTCATTATAACTTGACATTCTGAGTTCATTTCAGGGAACCTGCGCTTCCCCTATAAGAGTTCGACGTAACATTATAGGAAAACGTGTTTTCGTGAAGAAATCATGACAAACTAACACAAAATGAAGATTTCATTATAACTTGACATTCTGAGTTGTTTTCATGAAACCTGCGCTTCCCCTATAAGAGTTCGACCTACCATTATAGGAAAACGTGTTTTCGTGAAAAAATCATGACAAACTAACACAAAATGATGATTTCATTATAACTTGACATTCTGAGTTCATTTCAGGAAACCTGCGCTTCCCCTATAAGAGTTCGACGTAACATTATAGGAAAACGTGTTTTCGTGAAGAAATCATGACAAACTAACACAAAATGAAGATTTCATTATAACTTGACATTCTGAGTTGTTTTCATGAAACCTGCGCTTCCCCTATAAGAGTTCAACCTACCATTATATGAAAACGTGTTTTCGTGAAGAAATCATGACAAACTAACACAAAATGAAGATTTCATTATAACTTGACATTCTGAGTTGTTTTCATGAAACCTGCGCTTCCCCTATAAGAGTTCAACCTACCATTATAGGAAAACGTGTTTTCGTGAAGAAATCATGACAAACTAACACAAGATGAAGATTTCATTATAACTTGACATTCTGAGTTGTTTTCATGAAACCTGCGCTTCCCCTATAAGAGTTCAACCTACCATTATAGGAAAACGTGTTTTCGTGAAGAAATCATGACAAACTAACACAAGATGAAGATTTCATTATAACTTGACATTCTGAGTTGTTTTCATGAAACCTGCGCTTCCCCTATAAGAGTTCAACCTACCATTATAGGAAAACGTGTTTTCGTGAAGAAATCATGACAAACTAACACAAGATGAAGATTTCATTATAACTTGACATTCTGAGTTGTTTTCATGAAACCTGCGCTTCCCCTATAAGAGTTCAACCTACCATTATAGGAAAACGTGTTTTCGTGAAGAAATCATGACAAACTAACACAAGATGAAGATTTCATTATAACTTGACATTCTGAGTTTATTTCATGAAACCTGCGCTTCCCCTACAAGAGTTCAACCTACCATTATAGGAAAACGTGTTTTCGTGAAGAAATCATGACAAACTAACACAAGATGAAGATTTCATTATAACTTGACATTCTGAGTTTATTTCATGAAACCTGCGCTTCCCCTACAAGAGTTCAACCTACCATTATAGGAAAACGTGTTTTCGTGAAGAAATCATGACAAACTAACACAAAATGAAGATTTCATTATAACTTGACATTCTGAGTTGATTTCATGAAACCTGCGCTTCCCCTATAAGAGTTTGACCTACCATTATAGGAAAACGTGTTTTCGTGAAGAAATCATGACAAACTAACACAAAATGAAGATTTCATTATAACTTGACATTCTGAGTTGTTTTCATGAAACCTGCGCTTCCCCTACAAGAGTTCAACCTACCATTATAGGAAAACGTGTTTTCGTGAAGAAATCATGACAAACTAACACAAGATGAAGATTTCATTATAACTTGACATTCTGAGTTGTTTTCATGAAACCTGCGCTTCCCCTACAAGAGTTCAACCTACCATTATAGGAAAACGTGTTTTCGTGAAGAAATCATGACAAACTAACACAATATGAAGATTTCATTATAACTTGACATTCTGAGTTGTTTTCATGAAACCTGCGCTTCCCCTATAAGAGTTCAACCTACCATTATAGGAAAACGTGTTTTCGTGAAGAAATCATGACAAACTAACACAAAATGAAGATTTCATTATAACTTGACATTCTGAGTTGTTTTCATGAAACCTGCGCTTCCCCTACAAGAGTTCAACCTACCATTATAGGAAAACGTGTTTTCGTGAAGAAATCATGACAAACTAACACAAAATGAAGATTTCATTATAACTTGACATTCTGAGTTGTTTTCATGAAACCTGCGCTTCCCCTATAAGAGTTCGACCTACCATTATAGGAAAACGTGTTTTCGTGAAAAAATCATGACAAACTAACACAAAATGAAGATTTCATTATAACTTGACATTCTGAGTTCATTTCAGGAAACCTGCGCTTCCCCTATAAGAGTTCGACGTAACATTATAGGAAAACGTGTTTTCGTGAAGAAATCATGACAAACTAACACAAAATGAAGATTTCATTATAACTTGACATTCTGAGTTGTTTTCATGAAACCTGCGCTTCCCCTATAAGAGTTCAACCTACCATTATATGAAAACGTGTTTTCGTGAAGAAATCATGACAAACTAACACAAAATGAAGATTTCATTATAACTTGACATTCTGAGTTGTTTTCATGAAACCTGCGCTTCCCCTATAAGAGTTCAACCTACCATTATAGGAAAACGTGTTTTCGTGAAGAAATCATGACAAACTAACACAAGATGAAGATTTCATTATAACTTGACATTCTGAGTTGTTTTCATGAAACCTGCGCTTCCCCTATAAGAGTTCAACCTACCATTATAGGAAAACGTGTTTTCGTGAAGAAATCATGACAAACTAACACAAGATGAAGATTTCATTATAACTTGACATTCTGAGTTGTTTTCATGAAACCTGCGCTTCCCCTATAAGAGTTCAACCTACCATTATAGGAAAACGTGTTTTCGTGAAGAAATCATGACAAACTAACACAAGATGAAGATTTCATTATAACTTGACATTCTGAGTTGTTTTCATGAAACCTGCGCTTCCCCTATAAGAGTTCAACCTACCATTATAGGAAAACGTGTTTTCGTGAAGAAATCATGACAAACTAACACAAGATGAAGATTTCATTATAACTTGACATTCTGAGTTGTTTTCATGAAACCTGCGCTTCCCCTATAAGAGTTCAACCTACCATTATAGGAAAACGTGTTTTCGTGAAGAAATCATGACAAACTAACACAAAATGAAGATTTCATTATAACTTGACATTCTGAGTTGTTTTCATGAAACCTGCGCTTCCCCTACAAGAGTTCAACCTACCATTATAGGAAAACGTGTTTTCGTGAAGAAATCATGACAAACTAACACAAAATGAAGATTTCATTATAACTTGACATTCTGAGTTGTTTTCATGAAACCTGCGCTTCCCCTATAAGAGTTCGACCTACCATTATAGGAAAACGTGTTTTCGTGAAAAAATCATGACAAACTAACACAAAATGAAGATTTCATTATAACTTGACATTCTGAGTTCATTTCAGGAAACCTGCGCTTCCCCTATAAGAGTTCGACGTAACATTATAGGAAAACGTGTTTTCGTGAAGAAATCATGACAAACTAACACAAAATGAAGATTTCATTATAACTTGACATTCTGAGTTGTTTTCATGAAACCTGCGCTTCCCCTATAAGAGTTCAACCTACCATTATATGAAAACGTGTTTTCGTGAAGAAATCATGACAAACTAACACAAAATGAAGATTTCATTATAACTTGACATTCTGAGTTGTTTTCATGAAACCTGCGCTTCCCCTATAAGAGTTCAACCTACCATTATAGGAAAACGTGTTTTCGTGAAGAAATCATGACAAACTAACACAAGATGAAGATTTCATTATAACTTGACATTCTGAGTTGTTTTCATGAAACCTGCGCTTCCCCTATAAGAGTTCGACGTAACATTATAGGAAAACGTGTTTTCGTGAAGAAATCATGACAAACTAACACAAAATGAAGATTTCATTATAACTTGACATTCTGAGTTGTTTTCATGAAACCTGCGCTTCCCCTATAAGAGTTCAACCTACCATTATAGGAAAACGTGTTTTCGTGAAGAAATCATGACAAACTAACACAAGATGAAGATTTCATTATAACTTGACATTCTGAGTTGATTTCATGAAACCTGCGCTTCCCCTATAAGAGTTTGACCTACCATTATAGGAAAACGTGTTTTCGTGAAAAAATCATGACAAACTAACACAAAATGAAGATTTCATTATAACTTGACATTCTGAGTTCATTTCATGAAACCTGCGCTTCCCCTATAAGAGTTCGACGTAACATTATAGGAAAACGTGTTTTCGTGAAGAAATCATGACAAACTAACACAAAATGAAGATTTCATTATAACTTGACATTCTGAGTTGTTTTCATGAAACCTGCGCTTCCCCTATAAGAGTTCAACCTACCATTATAGGAAAACGTGTTTTCGTGAAGAAATCATGACAAACTAACACAAGATGAAGATTTCATTATAACTTGACATTCTGAGTTGTTTTCATGAAACCTGCGCTTCCCCTATAAGAGTTCAACCTACCATTATAGGAAAACGTGTTTTCGTGAAGAAATCATGACAAACTAACACAAGATGAAGATTTCATTATAACTTGACATTCTGAGTTGTTTTCATGAAACCTGCGCTTCCCCTATAAGAGTTCAACCTACCATTATAGGAAAACGTGTTTTCGTGAAGAAATCATGACAAACTAACACAAGATGAAGATTTCATTATAACTTGACATTCTGAGTTGTTTTCATGAAACCTGCGCTTCCCCTATAAGAGTTCAACCTACCATTATAGGAAAACGTGTTTTCGTGAAGAAATCATGACAAACTAACACAAGATGAAGATTTCATTATAACTTGACATTCTGAGTTTATTTCATGAAACCTGCGCTTCCCCTACAAGAGTTCAACCTACCATTATAGGAAAACGTGTTTTCGTGAAGAAATCATGACAAACTAACACAAGATGAAGATTTCATTATAACTTGACATTCTGAGTTGTTTTCATGAAACCTGCGCTTCCCCTATAAGAGTTCAACCTACCATTATAGGAAAACGTGTTTTCGTGAAGAAATCATGACAAACTAACACAAAATGAAGATTTCATTATAACTTGACATTCTGAGTTGTTTTCATGAAACCTGCGCTTCCCCTACAAGAGTTCAACCTACCATTGTAGGAAAACGTGTTTTCGTGAAGAAATCATGACAAACTAACACAAAATGAAGATTTCATTATAACTTGACATTCTGAGTTGTTTTCATGAAACCTGCGCTTCCCCTATAAGAGTTCAACCTACCATTATAGGAAAACGTGTTTTCGTGAAGAAATCATGACAAACTAACACAAGATGAAGATTTCATTATAACTTGACATTCTGAGTTGTTTTCATGAAACCTGCGCTTCCCCTATAAGAGTTCAACCTACCATTATAGGAAAACGTGTTTTCGTGAAGAAATCATGACAAACTAACACAAAATGAAGATTTCATTATAACTTGACATTCTGAGTTGTTTTCATGAAACCTGCGCTTCCCCTACAAGAGTTCAACCTACCATTGTAGGAAAACGTGTTTTCGTGAAGAAATCATGACAAACTAACACAAAATGAAGATTTCATTATAACTTGACATTCTGAGTTGTTTTCATGAAACCTGCGCTTCCCCTATAAGAGTTCAACCTACCATTATAGGAAAACGTGTTTTCGTGAAGAAATCATGACAAACTAACACAAGATGAAGATTTCATTATAACTTGACATTCTGAGTTGTTTTCATGAAACCTGCGCTTCCCCTATAAGAGTTCAACCTACCATTATAGGAAAACGTGTTTTCGTGAAGAAATCATGACAAACTAACACAAGATGAAGATTTCATTATAACTTGACATTCTGAGTTGATTTCATGAAACCTGCGCTTCCCCTATAAGAGTTTGACCTACCATTATAGGAAAACGTGTTTTCGTGAAAAAATCATGACAAACTAACACAAAATGAAGATTTCATTATAACTTGACATTCTGAGTTGATTTCATGAAACCTGCGCTTCCCCTATAAGAGTTCGACGTAACATTATAGGAAAACGTGTTTTCGTGAAGAAATCATGACAAACTAACACAAAATGAAGATTTCATTATAACTTGACATTCTGAGTTGTTTTCATGAAACCTGCGCTTCCCCTATAAGAGTTCAACCTACCATTATAGGAAAACGTGTTTTCGTGAAGAAATCATGACAAACTAACACAAGATGAAGATTTCATTATAACTTGACATTCTGAGTTGTTTTCATGAAACCTGCGCTTCCCCTATAAGAGTTCAACCTACCATTATAGGAAAACGTGTTTTCGTGAAGAAATCATGACAAACTAACACAAGATGAAGATTTCATTATAACTTGACATTCTGAGTTGTTTTCATGAAACCTGCGCTTCCCCTACAAGAGTTCAACCTACCATTATAGGAAAACGTGTTTTCGTGAAGAAATCATGACAAACTAACACAAAATGAAGATTTCATTATAACTTGACATTCTGAGTTGTTTTCATGAAACCTGCGCTTCCCCTATAAGAGTTCAACCTACCATTATAGGAAAACGTTTTTCGTGAAGAAATCATGACAAACTAACACAAGATGAAGATTTCATTATAACTTGACATTCTGAGTTGTTTTCATGAAACCTGCGCTTCCCCTATAAGAGTTCAACCTACCATTATAGGAAAACGTGTTTTCGTGAAGAAATCATGACAAACTAACACAAGATGAAGATTTCATTATAACTTGACATTCTGAGTTGTTTTCATGAAACCTGCGCTTCCCCTATAAGAGTTCAACCTACCATTATAGGAAAACGTGTTTTCGTGAAGAAATCATGACAAACTAACACAAGATGAAGATTTCATTATAACTTGACATTCTGAGTTTATTTCATGAAACCTGCGCTTCCCCTACAAGAGTTCAACCTACCATTATAGGAAAACGTGTTTTCGTGAAGAAATCATGACAAACTAACACAAAATGAAGATTTCATTATAACTTGACATTCTGAGTTGTTTTCATGAAACCTGCGCTTCCCCTATAAGAGTTCAACCTACCATTATAGGAAAACGTGTTTTCGTGAAGAAATCATGACAAACTAACACAAAATGAAGATTTCATTATAACTTGACATTCTGAGTTGTTTTCATGAAACCTGCGCTTCCCCTACAAGAGTTCAACCTACCATTATAGGAAAACGTGTTTTCGTGAAGAAATTATGACAAACTAACACAAGATGAAGATTTCATTATAACTTGACATTCTGAGTTGTTTTCATGAAACCTGCGCTTCCCCTACAAGAGTTCAACCTACCATTATAGGAAAACGTGTTTTCGTGAAGAAATCATGACAAACTAACACAAGATGAAGATTTCATTATAACTTGACATTCTGAGTTGTTTTCATGAAACCGGCGCTTCCCCTATAAGAGTTCAACCTACCATTATAGGAAAACGTGTTTTCGTGAAGAAATCATGACAAACTAACACAAGATGAAGATTTCATTATAACTTGACATTCTGAGTTGTTTTCATGAATCCTGCGCTTCCCCTATAAGAGTTCAACCTACCATTATAGGAAAACGTGTTTTCGTGAAGAAATCATGACAAACTAACACAAGATGAAGATTTCATTATAACTTGACATTCTGAGTTTATTTCATGAAACCTGCGCTTCCCCTACAAGAGTTCAACCTACCATTATAGGAAAACGTGTTTTCGTGAAGAAATCATGACAAACTAACACAAAATGAAGATTTCATTATAACTTGACATTCTGAGTTGTTTTCATGAAACCTGCGCTTCCCCTACAAGAGTTCGACCTACCATTATAGGAAAACGTGTTTTCGTGAAGAAATCATGACAAACTAACACAAGATGAAGATTTCATTATAACTTGACATTCTGAGTTGTTTTCATGAAACCTGCGCTTCCCCTACAAGAGTTCAACCTACCATTATAGGAAAACGTGTTTTCGTGAAGAAATCATGACAAACTAACACAAAATGAAGATTTCATTATAACTTGACATTCTGAGTTGTTTTCATGAAACCTGCGCTTCCCCTATAAGAGTTCAACCTACCATTATAGGAAAACGTGTTTTCGTGAAGAAATCATGACAAACTAACACAAAATGAAGATTTCATTATAACTTGACATTCTGAGTTGTTTTCATGAAACCTGCGCTTCCCCTACAAGAGTTCAACCTACCATTATAGGAAAACGTGTTTTCGTGAAGAAATCATGACAAACTAACACAAAATGAAGATTTCATTATAACTTGACATTCTGAGTTGTTTTCATGAAACCTGCGCTTCCCCTATAAGAGTTCGACCTACCATTATAGGAAAACGTGTTTTCGTGAAAAAATCATGACAAACTAACACAAAATGAAGATTTCATTATAACTTGACATTCTGAGTTCATTTCAGGAAACCTGCGCTTCCCCTATAAGAGTTCGACGTAACATTATAGGAAAACGTGTTTTCGTGAAGAAATCATGACAAACTAACACAAAATGAAGATTTCATTATAACTTGACATTCTGAGTTGTTTTCATGAAACCTGCGCTTCCCCTATAAGAGTTCAACCTACCATTATATGAAAACGTGTTTTCGTGAAGAAATCATGACAAACTAACACAAAATGAAGATTTCATTATAACTTGACATTCTGAGTTGTTTTCATGAAACCTGCGCTTCCCCTATAAGAGTTCAACCTACCATTATAGGAAAACGTGTTTTCGTGAAGAAATCATGACAAACTAACACAAGATGAAGATTTCATTATAACTTGACATTCTGAGTTGTTTTCATGAAACCTGCGCTTCCCCTATAAGAGTTCGACGTAACATTATAGGAAAACGTGTTTTCGTGAAGAAATCATGACAAACTAACACAAAATGAAGATTTCATTATAACTTGACATTCTGAGTTGTTTTCATGAAACCTGCGCTTCCCCTATAAGAGTTCAACCTACCATTATAGGAAAACGTGTTTTCGTGAAGAAATCATGACAAACTAACACAAGATGAAGATTTCATTATAACTTGACATTCTGAGTTGATTTCATGAAACCTGCGCTTCCCCTATAAGAGTTTGACCTACCATTATAGGAAAACGTGTTTTCGTGAAAAAATCATGACAAACTAACACAAAATGAAGATTTCATTATAACTTGACATTCTGAGTTCATTTCATGAAACCTGCGCTTCCCCTATAAGAGTTCGACGTAACATTATAGGAAAACGTGTTTTCGTGAAGAAATCATGACAAACTAACACAAAATGAAGATTTCATTATAACTTGACATTCTGAGTTGTTTTCATGAAACCTGCGCTTCCCCTATAAGAGTTCAACCTACCATTATAGGAAAACGTGTTTTCGTGAAGAAATCATGACAAACTAACACAAGATGAAGATTTCATTATAACTTGACATTCTGAGTTGATTTCATGAAACCTGCGCTTCCCCTATAAGAGTTTGACCTACCATTATAGGAAAACGTGTTTTCGTGAAAAAATCATGACAAACTAACACAAAATGAAGATTTCATTATAACTTGACATTCTGAGTTCATTTCATGAAACCTGCGCTTCCCCTATAAGAGTTCGACTTAACATTATAGGAAAACGTGTTTTCGTGAAGAAATCATGACAAACTAACACAAAATGAAGATTTCATTATAACTTGACATTCTGAGTTGTTTTCATGAAACCTGCGCTTCCCCTATAAGAGTTCAACCTACCATTATAGGAAAACGTGTTTTCGTGAAGAAATCATGACAAACTAACACAAGATGAAGATTTCATTATAACTTGACATTCTGAGTTGTTTTCATGAAACCTGCGCTTCCCCTACAAGAGTTCAACCTACCATTATAGGAAAACGTGTTTTCGTGAAGAAATCATGACAAACTAACACAAAATGAAGATTTCATTATAACTTGACATTCTGAGTTGTTTTCATGAAACCTGCGCTTCCCCTATAAGAGTTCAACCTACCATTATAGGAAAACGTTTTTCGTGAAGAAATCATGACAAACTAACACAAGATGAAGATTTCATTATAACTTGACATTCTGAGTTGTTTTCATGAAACCTGCGCTTCCCCTATAAGAGTTCAACCTACCATTATAGGAAAACGTGTTTTCGTGAAGAAATCATGACAAACTAACACAAGATGAAGATTTCATTATAACTTGACATTCTGAGTTGTTTTCATGAAACCTGCGCTTCCCCTATAAGAGTTCAACCTACCATTATAGGAAAACGTGTTTTCGTGAAGAAATCATGACAAACTAACACAAGATGAAGATTTCATTATAACTTGACATTCTGAGTTTATTTCATGAAACCTGCGCTTCCCCTACAAGAGTTCAACCTACCATTATAGGAAAACGTGTTTTCGTGAAGAAATCATGACAAACTAACACAAAATGAAGATTTCATTATAACTTGACATTCTGAGTTGTTTTCATGAAACCTGCGCTTCCCCTATAAGAGTTCAACCTACCATTATAGGAAAACGTGTTTTCGTGAAGAAATCATGAGAAACTAACACAAAATGAAGATTTCATTATAACTTGACATTCTGAGTTGTTTTCATGAAACCTGCGCTTCCCCTACAAGAGTTCAACCTACCATTATAGGAAAACGTGTTTTCGTGAAGAAATTATGACAAACTAACACAAGATGAAGATTTCATTATAACTTGACATTCTGAGTTGTTTTCATGAAACCTGCGCTTCCCCTACAAGAGTTCAACCTACCATTATAGGAAAACGTGTTTTCGTGAAGAAATCATGAAAAACTAACACAAGATGAAGATTTCATTATAACTTGACATTCTGAGTTGTTTTCATGAAACCGGCGCTTCCCCTATAAGAGTTCAACCTACCATTATAGGAAAACGTGTTTTCGTGAAGAAATCATGACAAACTAACACAAGATGAAGATTTCATTATAACTTGACATTCTGAGTTGTTTTCATGAATCCTGCGCTTCCCCTATAAGAGTTCAACCTACCATTATAGGAAAACGTGTTTTCGTGAAGAAATCATGACAAACTAACACAAGATGAAGATTTCATTATAACTTGACATTCTGAGTTTATTTCATGAAACCTGCGCTTCCCCTACAAGAGTTCAACCTACCATTATAGGAAAACGTGTTTTCGTGAAGAAATCATGACAAACTAACACAAAATGAAGATTTCATTATAACTTGACATTCTGAGTTGTTTTCATGAAACCTGCGCTTCCCCTACAAGAGTTCGACCTACCATTATAGGAAAACGTGTTTTCGTGAAGAAATCATGACAAACTAACACAAGATGAAGATTTCATTATAACTTGACATTCTGAGTTGTTTTCATGAAACCTGCGCTTCCCCTACAAGAGTTCAACCTACCATTATAGGAAAACGTGTTTTCGTGAAGAAATCATGACAAACTAACACAAAATGAAGATTTCATTATAACTTGACATTCTGAGTTGTTTTCATGAAACCTGCGCTTCCCCTATAAGAGTTCAACCTACCATTATAGGAAAACGTGTTTTCGTGAAGAAATCATGACAAACTAACACAAAATGAAGATTTCATTATAACTTGACATTCTGAGTTGTTTTCATGAAACCTGCGCTTCCCCTATAAGAGTTCAACCTACCATTATAGGAAAACGTGTTTTCGTGAAGAAATCATGACAAACTAACACAAAATGAAGATTTCATTATAACTTGACATTCTGAGTTGTTTTCATGAAACCTGCGCTTCCCCTACAAGAGTTCAACCTACCATTATAGGAAAACGTGTTTTCGTGAAGAAATTATGACAAACTAACACAAGATGAAGATTTCATTATAACTTGACATTCTGAGTTGTTTTCATGAAACCTGCGCTTCCCCTACAAGAGTTCAACCTACCATTATAGGAAAACGTGTTTTCGTGAAGAAATCATGAAAAACTAACACAAGATGAAGATTTCATTATAACTTGACATTCTGAGTTGTTTTCATGAAACCGGCGCTTCCCCTATAAGAGTTCAACCTACCATTATAGGAAAACGTGTTTTCGTGAAGAAATCATGACAAACTAACACAAGATGAAGATTTCATTATAACTTGACATTCTGAGTTGTTTTCATGAATCCTGCGCTTCCCCTATAAGAGTTCAACCTACCATTATAGGAAAACGTGTTTTCGTGAAGAAATCATGACAAACTAACACAAGATGAAGATTTCATTATAACTTGACATTCTGAGTTTATTTCATGAAACCTGCGCTTCCCCTACAAGAGTTCAACCTACCATTATAGGAAAACGTGTTTTCGTGAAGAAATCATGACAAACTAACACAAAATGAAGATTTCATTATAACTTGACATTCTGAGTTGTTTTCATGAAACCTGCGCTTCCCCTACAAGAGTTCGACCTACCATTATAGGAAAACGTGTTTTCGTGAAGAAATCATGACAAACTAACACAAGATGAAGATTTCATTATAACTTGACATTCTGAGTTGTTTTCATGAAACCTGCGCTTCCCCTACAAGAGTTCAACCTACCATTATAGGAAAACGTGTTTTCGTGAAGAAATCATGACAAACTAACACAAAATGAAGATTTCATTATAACTTGACATTCTGAGTTGTTTTCATGAAACCTGCGCTTCCCCTATAAGAGTTCAACCTACCATTATAGGAAAACGTGTTTTCGTGAAGAAATCATGACAAACTAACACAAAATGAAGATTTCATTATAACTTGACATTCTGAGTTGTTTTCATGAAACCTGCGCTTCCCCTACAAGAGTTCAACCTACCATTATAGGAAAACGTGTTTTCGTGAAGAAATCATGACAAACTAACACAAAATGAAGATTTCATTATAACTTGACATTCTGAGTTGTTTTCATGAAACCTGCGCTTCCCCTATAAGAGTTCGACCTACCATTATAGGAAAACGTGTTTTCGTGAAAAAATCATGACAAACTAACACAAAATGAAGATTTCATTATAACTTGACATTCTGAGTTCATTTCAGGAAACCTGCGCTTCCCCTATAAGAGTTCGACGTAACATTATAGGAAAACGTGTTTTCGTGAAGAAATCATGACAAACTAACACAAAATGAAGATTTCATTATAACTTGACATTCTGAGTTGTTTTCATGAAACCTGCGCTTCCCCTATAAGAGTTCAACCTACCATTATATGAAAACGTGTTTTCGTGAAGAAATCATGACAAACTAACACAAAATGAAGATTTCATTATAACTTGACATTCTGAGTTGTTTTCATGAAACCTGCGCTTCCCCTATAAGAGTTCAACCTACCATTATAGGAAAACGTGTTTTCGTGAAGAAATCATGACAAACTAACACAAGATGAAGATTTCATTATAACTTGACATTCTGAGTTGTTTTCATGAAACCTGCGCTTCCCCTATAAGAGTTCGACGTAACATTATAGGAAAACGTGTTTTCGTGAAGAAATCATGACAAACTAACACAAAATGAAGATTTCATTATAACTTGACATTCTGAGTTGTTTTCATGAAACCTGCGCTTCCCCTATAAGAGTTCAACCTACCATTATAGGAAAACGTGTTTTCGTGAAAAAATCATGACAAACTAACACAAAATGAAGATTTCATTATAACTTGACATTCTGAGTTCATTTCATGAAACCTGCGCTTCCCCTATAAGAGTTCGACGTAACATTATAGGAAAACGTGTTTTCGTGAAGAAATCATGACAAACTAACACAAAATGAAGATTTCATTATAACTTGACATTCTGAGTTGTTTTCATGAAACCTGCGCTTCCCCTATAAGAGTTCAACCTACCATTATAGGAAAACGTGTTTTCGTGAAGAAATCATGACAAACTAACACAAGATGAAGATTTCATTATAACTTGACATTCTGAGTTGATTTCATGAAACCTGCGCTTCCCCTATAAGAGTTTGACCTACCATTATAGGAAAACGTGTTTTCGTGAAAAAATCATGACAAACTAACACAAAATGAAGATTTCATTATAACTTGACATTCTGAGTTCATTTCATGAAACCTGCGCTTCCCCTATAAGAGTTCGACTTAACATTATAGGAAAACGTGTTTTCGTGAAGAAATCATGACAAACTAACACAAAATGAAGATTTCATTATAACTTGACATTCTGAGTTGTTTTCATGAAACCTGCGCTTCCCCTATAAGAGTTCAACCTACCATTATAGGAAAACGTGTTTTCGTGAAGAAATCATGACAAACTAACACAAGATGAAGATTTCATTATAACTTGACATTCTGAGTTGATTTCATGAAACCTGCGCTTCCCCTATAAGAGTTTGACCTACCATTATAGGAAAACGTGTTTTCGTGAAAAAATCATGACAAACTAACACAAAATGAAGATTTCATTATAACTTGACATTCTGAGTTCATTTCATGAAACCTGCGCTTCCCCTATAAGAGTTCGACTTAACATTATAGGAAAACGTGTTTTCGTGAAGAAATCATGACAAACTAACACAAAATGAAGATTTCATTATAACTTGACATTCTGAGTTGTTTTCATGAAACCTGCGCTTCCCCTATAAGAGTTCAACCTACCATTATAGGAAAACGTGTTTTCGTGAAGAAATCATGACAAACTAACACAAGATGAAGATTTCATTATAACTTGACATTCTGAGTTGTTTTCATGAAACCTGCGCTTCCCCTATAAGAGTTCAACCTACCATTATAGGAAAACGTGTTTTCGTGAAGAAATCATGAGAAACTAACACAAGATGAAGATTTCATTATAACTTGACATTCTGAGTTGTTTTCATGAAACCTGCGCTTCCCCTATAAGAGTTCAACCTACCATTATAGGAAAACGTGTTTTCGTGAAGAAATCATGACAAACTAACACAAGATGAAGATTTCATTATAACTTGACATTCTGAGTTGTTTTCATGAAACCTGCGCTTCCCCTATAAGAGTTCAACCTACCATTATAGGAAAACGTGTTTTCGTGTAGAAATCATGACAAACTAACACAAGATGAAGATTTCATTATAACTTGACATTCTGAGTTTATTTCATGAAACCTGCGCTTCCCCTACAAGAGTTCAACCTACCATTATAGGAAAACGTGTTTTCGTGAAGAAATCATGACAAACTAACACAAGCTGAAGATTTCATTATAACTTGACATTCTGAGTTGTTTTCATGAAACCTGCGCTTCCCCTATAAGAGTTCAACCTACCATTATAGGAAAACGTGTTTTCGTGAAGAAATCATGACAAACTAACACAAAATGTTGTTTTCATGAAACCTGCGCTTCCCCTATAAGAGTTCAACCTACCATTATAGGAAAACGTGTTTTCGTGAAGAAATCATGACAAACTAACACAAAATGAAGATTTCATTATAACTTGACATTCTGAGTTGTTTTCATGAAACCTGCGCTTCCCCTACAAGAGTTCAACCTACCATTATAGGAAAACGTGTTTTCGTGAAGAAATCATGACAAACTAACACAAGATGAAGATTTCATTATAACTTGACATTCTGAGTTGTTTTCATGAAACCTGCGCTTCCCCTACAAGAGTTCAACCTACCATTATAGGAAAACGTGTTTTCGTGAAGAAATCATGACAAACTAACACAAGATGAAGATTTCATTATAACTTGACATTCTGAGTTGTTTTCATGAAACCTGCGCTTCCCCTACAAGAGTTCAACCTACCATTATAGGAAAACGTGTTTTCGTGAAGAAATCATGACAAACTAACACAAGATGAAGATTTCATTATAACTTGACATTCTGAGTTGTTTTCATGAAACCTGCGCTTCCCCTACAAGAGTTCAACCTACCATTATAGGAAAACGTGTTTTCGTGAAGAAATCATGACAAACTAACACAAAATGAAGATTTCATTATAACTTGACATTCTGAGTTGTTTTCATGAAACCTGCGCTTCCCCTATAAGAGTTCAACCTACCATTATAGGAAAACGTGTTTTCGTGAAGAAATCATGACAAACTAACACAAGATGAAGATTTCATTATAACTTGACATTCTGAGTTGTTTTCATGAAACCTGCGCTTCCCCTATAAGAGTTCAACCTACCATTATAGGAAAACGTGTTTTCGTGAAGAAATCATGACAAACTAACACAAGATGAAGATTTCATTATAACTTGACATTCTGAGTTGATTTCATGAAACCTGCGCTTCCCCTATAAGAGTTTGACCTACCATTATAGGAAAACGTGTTTTCGTGAAAAAATCATGACAAACTAACACAAAATGAAGATTTCATTATAACTTGACATTCTGAGTTCATTTCATGAAACCTGCGCTTCCCCTATAAGAGTTCGACTTAACATTATAGGAAAACGTGTTTTCGTGAAGAAATCATGACAAACTAACACAAGATGAAGATTTCATTATAACTTGACATTCTGAGTTGTTTTCATGAAACCTGCGCTTCCCCTATAAGAGTTCAACCTACCATTATAGGAAAACGTGTTTTCGTGAAGAAATCATGACAAACTAACACAAAATGAAGATTTCATTATAACTTGACATTCTGAGTTGTTTTCATGAAACCTGCCCTTCCCCTGTAAGAGTTCAACCTACCATTATAGGAAAACGTGTTTTCGTGAAGAAATCTTGACAAACTAACACAAGATGAAGATTTCATTATAACTTGACATTCTGAGTTGTTTTCATGAAACCTGCGCTTCCCCTACAAGAGTTCAACCTACCATTATAGGAAAACGTGTTTTCGTGAAGAAATCATGACAAACTAACACAAGATGAAGATTTCATTATAACTTGACATTCTGAGTTGTTTTCATGAAACCTGCGCTTCCCCTATAAGAGTTCTACCTACCATTATAGGAAAACGTGTTTTCGTGAAGAAATCATGACAAACTAACACAAAATGAAGATTTCATTATAACTTGACATTCTGAGTTGTTTTCATGAAACCTGCGCTTCCCCTACAAGAGTTCAACCTACCATTATAGGAAAACGTGTTTTCGTGAAGAAATCATGACAAACTAACACAAAATGAAGATTTCATTATAACTTGACATTCTGAGTTGTTTTCATGAAACCTGCGCTTCCCCTATAAGAGTTCAACCTACCATTATAGGAAAACGTGTTTTCGTGAAGAAATCATGACAAACTAACACAAGATGAAGATTTCATTATAACTTGACATTCTGAGTTGTTTTCATGAAACCTGCGCTTCCCCTATAAGAGTTCAACCTACCATTATAGGAAAACGTGTTTTCGTGAAGAAATCATGACAAACTAACACAAGATGAAGATTTCATTATAACTTGACATTCTGAGTTGTTTTCATGAAACCTGCGCTTCCCCTACAAGAGTTCAACCTACCATTATAGGAAAACGTGTTTTCGTGAAGAAATCATGACAAACTAACACAAGATGAAGATTTCATTATAACTTGACATTCTGAGTTGTTTTCATGAAACCTGCGCTTCCCCTACAAGAGTTCAACCTACCATTATAGGAAAACGTGTTTTCGTGAAGAAATCATGACAAACTAACACAAGATGAAGATTTCATTATAACTTGACATTCTGAGTTGTTTTCATGAAACCTGCGCTTCCCCTACAAGAGTTCAACCTACCATTATAGGAAAACGTGTTTTCGTGAAGAAATCATGACAAACTAACACAAGATGAAGATTTCATTATAACTTGACATTCTGAGTTGTTTTCATGAAACCTGCGCTTCCCCTACAAGAGTTCAACCTACCATTATAGGAAAACGTGTTTTCGTGAAGAAATCATGACAAACTAACACAAGATGAAGATTTCATTATAACTTGACATTCTGAGTTGTTTTCATGAAACCTGCGCTTCCCCTATAAGAGTTCAACCTACCATTATAGGAAAACGTGTTTTCGTGAAGAAATCATGACAAACTAACACAAGATGAAGATTTCATTATAACTTGACATTCTGAGTTGTTTTCATGAAACCTGCGCTTCCCCTACAAGAGTTCAACCTACCATTATAGGAAAACGTGTTTTCGTGAAGAAATCATGACAAACTAACACAAGATGAAGATTTCATTATAACTTGACATTCTGAGTTGTTTTCATGAAACCTGCGCTTCCCCTATAAGAGTTCAACCTACCATTATAGGAAAACGTGTTTTCGTGAAGAAATCATGACAAACTAACACAAAATGAAGATTTCATTATAACTTGACATTCTGAGTTGTTTTCATGAAACCTGCGCTTCCCCTACAAGAGTTCAACCTACCATTGTAGGAATACGTGTTTTCGTGAAGAAATCATGACAAACTAACACAAAATGAAGATTTCATTATAACTTGACATTCTGAGTTGTTTTCATGAAACCTGCGCTTCCCCTATAAGAGTTCAACCTACCATTATAGGAAAACGTGTTTTCGTGAAGAAATCATGACAAACTAACACAAGATGAAGATTTCATTATAACTTGACATTCTGAGTTGTTTTCATGAAACCTGCGCTTCCCCTATAAGAGTTCAACCTACCATTATAGGAAAACGTGTTTTCGTGAAGAAATCATGACAAACTAACACAAGATGAAGATTTCATTATAACTTGACATTCTGAGTTGTTTTCATGAAACCTGCGCTTCCCCTATAAGAGTTCAACCTACCATTATAAGAAAACGTATTTTCGTGAAGAAATCATGACAAACTAACACAAGATGAAGATTTCATTATAACTTGACATTCTGAGTTGTTTTCATGAAACCTGCGCTTCCCCTATAAGAGTTCAACCTACCATTATAGGAAAACGTGTTTTCGTGAAGAAATCATGACAAACTAACACAAGATGAAGATTTCATTATAACTTGACATTCTGAGTTGTTTTCATGAAACCTGCGCTTCCCCTATAAGAGTTCAACCTACCATTATAGGAAAACGTGTTTTCGTGAAGAAATCATGACAAACTAACACAAGATGAAGATTTCATTATAACTTGACATTCTGAGTTTATTTCATGAAACCTGCGCTTCCCCTACAAGAGTTCAACCTACCATTATAGGAAAACGTGTTTTCGTGAAGAAATCATGACAAACTAACACAAGATGAAGATTTCATTATAACTTGACATTCTGAGTTGTTTTCATGAAACCTGCGCTTCCCCTATAAGAGTTCAACCTACCATTATAGGAAAACGTGTTTTCGTGAAGAAATCATGACAAACTAACACAAGATGAAGATTTCATTATAACTTGACATTCTGAGTTGTTTTCATGAAACCTGCGCTTCCCCTATAAGAGTTCAACCTACCATTATAGGAAAACGTGTTTTCGTGAAGAAATCATGACAAACTAACACAAGATGAAGATTTCATTATAACTTGACATTCTGAGTTGTTTTCATGAAACCTGCGCTTCCCCTATAAGAGTTCAACCTACCATTATAGGAAAACGTGTTTTCGTGAAGAAATCATGACAAACTAACACAACATGAAGATTTCATTATAACTTGACATTCTGAGTTGTTTTCATGAAACCTGCGCTTCCCCTACAAGAGTTCAACCTACCATTATAGGAAAACGTGTTTTCGTGAAGAAATCATGACAAACTAACACAAGATGAAGATTTCATTATAACTTGACATTCTGAGTTGTTTTCATGAAACCTGCGCTTCCCCTACAAGAGTTCAACCTACCATTATAGGAAAACGTGTTTTCGTGAAGAAATCATGACAAACTAACACAAGATGAAGATTTCATTATAACTTGACATTCTGAGTTGTTTTCATGAAACCTGCGCTTCCCCTACAAGAGTTCAACCTACCATTATAGGAAAACGTGTTTTCGTGAAGAAATCATGACAAACTAACACAAGATGAAGATTTCATTATAACTTGACATTCTGAGTTGTTTTCATGAAACCTGCGCTTCCCCTACAAGAGTTCAACCTACCATTATAGGAAAACGTGTTTTCGTGAAGAAATCATGACAAACTAACACAAGATGAAGATTTCATTATAACTTGACATTCTGAGTTGTTTTCATGAAACCTGCGCTTCCCCTACAAGAGTTCAACCTACCATTATAGGAAAACGTGTTTTCGTGAAGAAATCATGACAAACTAACACAAGATGAAGATTTCATTATAACTTGACATTCTGAGTTGTTTTCATGAAACCTGCGCTTCCCCTACAAGAGTTCAACCTACCATTATAGGAAAACGTGTTTTCGTGAAGAAATCATGACAAACTAACACAAGATGAAGATTTCATTATAACTTGACATTCTGAGTTGTTTTCATGAAACCTGCGCTTCCCCTATAAGAGTTCAACCTACCATTATAGGAAAACGTGTTTTCGTGAAGAAATCATGACAAACTAACACAAGATGAAGATTTCATTATAACTTGACATTCTGAGTTGTTTTCATGAAACCTGCGCTTCCCCTACAAGAGTTCAACCTACCATTATAGGAAAACGTGTTTTCGTGAAGAAATCATGACAAACTAACACAAAATGAAGATTTCATTATAACTTGACATTCTGAGTTGTTTTCATGAAACCTGCGCTTCCCCTATAAGAGTTCAACCTACCATTATAGGAAAACGTGTTTTCGTGAAGAAATCATGACAAACTAACACAAAATGAAGATTTCATTATAACTTGACATTCTGAGTTGTTTTCATGAAACCTGCGCTTCCCCTACAAGAGTTCAACCTACCATTGTAGGAAAACGTGTTTTCGTGAAGAAATCATGACAAACTAACACAAAATGAAGATTTCATTATAACTTGACATTCTGAGTTGTTTTCATGAAACCTGCGCTTCCCCTATAAGAGTTCAACCTACCATTATAGGAAAACGTGTTTTCGTGAAGAAATCATGACAAACTAACACAAGATGAAGATTTCATTATAACTTGACATTCTGAGTTGTTTTCATGAAACCTGCGCTTCCCCTACAAGAGTTCAACCTACCATTATAGGAAAACGTGTTTTCGTGAAGAAATCATGACAAACTAACACAAGATGAAGATTTCATTATAACTTGACATTCTGAGTTGTTTTCATGAAACCTGCGCTTCCCCTACAAGAGTTCAACCTACCATTATAGGAAAACGTGTTTTCGTGAAGAAATCATGACAAACTAACACAAGATGAAGATTTCATTATAACTTGACATTCTGAGTTGTTTTCATGAAACCTGCGCTTCCCCTACAAGAGTTCAACCTACCATTATAGGAAAACGTGTTTTCGTGAAGAAATCATGACAAACTAACACAAGATGAAGATTTCATTATAACTTGACATTCTGAGTTGTTTTCATGAAACCTGCGCTTCCCCTACAAGAGTTCAACCTACCATTATAGGAAAACGTGTTTTCGTGAAGAAATCATGACAAACTAACACAAGATGAAGATTTCATTATAACTTGACATTCTGAGTTGTTTTCATGAAACCTGCGCTTCCCCTACAAGAGTTCAACCTACCATTATAGGAAAACGTGTTTTCGTGAAGAAATCATGACAAACTAACACAAGATGAAGATTTCATTATAACTTGACATTCTGAGTTGTTTTCATGAAACCTGCGCTTCCCCTACAAGAGTTCAACCTACCATTATAGGAAAACGTGTTTTCGTGAAGAAATCATGACAAACTAACACAAGATGAAGATTTCATTATAACTTGACATTCTGAGTTGTTTTCATGAAACCTGCGCTTCCCCTACAAGAGTTCAACCTACCATTATAGGAAAACGTGTTTTCGTGAAGAAATCATGACAAACTAACACAAGATGAAGATTTCATTATAACTTGACATTCTGAGTTGTTTTCATGAAACCTGCGCTTCCCCTACAAGAGTTCAACCTACCATTATAGGAAAACGTGTTTTCGTGAAGAAATCATGACAAACTAACACAAAATGAAGATTTCATTATAACTTGACATTCTGAGTTGTTTTCATGAAACCTGCGCTTCCCCTATAAGAGTTCAACCTACCATTATAGGAAAACGTGTTTTCGTGAAGAAATCATGACAAACTAACACAAAATGAAGATTTCATTATAACTTGACATTCTGAGTTGTTTTCATGAAACCTGCGCTTCCCCTACAAGAGTTCAACCTACCATTGTAGGAAAACGTGTTTTCGTGAAGAAATCATGACAAACTAACACAAAATGAAGATTTCATTATAACTTGACATTCTGAGTTGTTTTCATGAAACCTGCGCTTCCCCTATAAGAGTTCAACCTACCATTATAGGAAAACGTGTTTTCGTGAAGAAATCATGACAAACTAACACAAGATGAAGATTTCATTATAACTTGACATTCTGAGTTGTTTTCATGAAACCTGCGCTTCCCCTATAAGAGTTCAACCTACCATTATAGGAAAACGTGTTTTCGTGAAGAAATCATGACAAACTAACACAAGATGAAGATTTCATTATAACTTGACATTCTGAGTTGTTTTCATGAAACCTGCGCTTCCCCTATAAGAGTTCAACCTACCATTATAGGAAAACGTGTTTTCGTGAAGAAATCATGACAAACTAACACAAGATGAAGATTTCATTATAACTTGACATTCTGAGTTGTTTTCATGAAACCTGCGCTTCCCCTATAAGAGTTCAACCTACCATTATAGGAAAACGTGTTTTCGTGAAGAAATCATGACAAACTAACACAAGATGAAGATTTCATTATAACTTGACATTCTGAGTTGTTTTCATGAAACCTGCGCTTCCCCTATAAGAGTTCAACCTACCATTATAGGAAAACGTGTTTTCGTGAAGAAATCATGACAAACTAACACAAGATGAAGATTTCATTATAACTTGACATTCTGAGTTTATTTCATGAAACCTGCGCTTCCCCTACAAGAGTTCAACCTACCATTATAGGAAAACGTGTTTTCGTGAAGAAATCATGACAAACTAACACAAAATGAAGATTTCATTATAACTTGACATTCTGAGTTGTTTTCATGAAACCTGCGCTTCCCCTATAAGAGTTCAACCTACCATTATAGGAAAACGTGTTTTCGTGAAGAAATCATGACAAACTAACACAAAATGAAGATTTCATTATAACTTGACATTCTGAGTTGTTTTCATGAAACCTGCGCTTCCCCTACAAGAGTTCAACCTACCATTATAGGAAAACGTGTTTTCGTGAAGAAATCATGACAAACTAACACAAGATGAAGATTTCATTATAACTTGACATTCTGAGTTGTTTTCATGAAACCTGCGCTTCCCCTACAAGAGTTCAACCTACCATTATAGGAAAACGTGTTTTCGTGAAGAAATCATGACAAACTAACACAAAATGAATATTTCATTATAACTTGACATTCTGAGTTGTTTTCATGAAACCTGCGCTTCCCCTATAAGAGTTCAACCTACCATTATAGGAAAACGTGTTTTCGTGAAGAAATCATGACAAACTAACACAAGAACATAAGAACATAAGAACTATACAAACGAGAGGAGGCCATTCGGCCCATCGAGCTCGCTTGGGGAGAACTTAACTAATAGCTCAGAGTTGTTAAAATCTTATCTAGCTCTGATTTAAAGGAACCCAAGGATTCAGCTTGCACTACGTTATCAGGAAGACTATTCCATACTCTGACTACACGCTGTGTAAAGAAGTGCTTCCTTAAATCCAGTTTGAAATGTTCTCCCGCTAATTTCCACCTATGGCCACGAGTTCTTGTATTTGAACTAATGCTGAAGTAACTATTCGGTTGAACAGCATCCAAACCTTTTAGAATCTTATAGACCTGGATCATGTGCCCCCTCAGTCTCCTTTGCTTGAGGCTGAACAGATTTAGCTCAAATAACCTTTCCTCGTATGACATTCCTCTAAGACCAGGAATCATTCTTGTGGCCCTACGCTGCACCTTTTCTAAGGCCGCTATGTCCTTTTTAAGATATGGTGACCAAACCTGTACACAATATTCTAGGTGAGGTCTCACCAAGGAATTGTATAATCTTAGCATTACCTCCCTTGACTTAAACTCCACACACCTGGAGATGTACCCCAACATCCTATTGGCCTTTTTTATTGCTTCCCCACACTGGCGAGAATGAGACATGGAAGCATCAACATACACACCAAGGTCTTTCTCATAATCAGCTACCTTTATTTCAGTAGGTCCCATAAAATACCTGTACTTTATATTTCTGCTCCCTACATGGAGTACCTTACATTTGTCTATGTTAAATTTCATCTGCCAGGTGTCAGCCCAGTCACTAATTAAATTAAGATCCCGCTGTAGCTGCTGAGCCGCTAGTTCAGTATCTGCTACACCACCCACCTTGGTGTCATCTGCAAATTTCACCAGTTTACTGTATATATTGGTGTCTATATCATTTATGTAAATTAGGAACAAAAGTGGTCCTAAAATTGAACCCTGCGGTACCCCACTATGAACGCAGGCCCACTGTGACATCGAGCCTCTTATAACTACTCGCTGCTTCCTATCCGTTAACCAGTTATCAATCCAAGTCGCTACAGTTCCTAAAATACCTGTCGCTTTGAGTTTAAGTGAGAGCCTCTTGTGGGGAACAACATCAAAAGCCTTTTGGAAATCTAAATAGATGACATCATAGGCCTTCTTATCATCAACTTCCTGAGTAGCTTCCTCAAAAAACTCCAACAGATTTGTTAAACAGGATCTACCTCTCCTAAATCCATGCTGGCTATCCCTCAAAATGTTATTTGAGTCCAGGTAATCTACCATTTTCTCTTTGATTATAGCCTCCATAACTTTACCAGTTATACAAGTTAGACTGATTGGCCTATAGTTTGACAAATTACTTCTATCCCCTTTTTTGAAAATGGGCGTTATGTTGGCATGCTTCCAATCAGAAGGTACCACACCTTCAGATAAGGATTTTTGAAACAGTAATGTTAAGGGTCGGCAAATAATATCCCTCATCTCTTTTAACACTATAGGTAAGATGCCATCAGGGCCCTGTGATTTATTTATTTTGAGCTTAGCTAGGCTTTGCAAAACATCAGCTTCAGTTATATATATATTAGTTATAGACGATGTTGAATTAGTAATAAGAACTGGTAAGTTACTAGTGTCCTCGACAGTGAATACCCGTGCAAAACTATCATTGAACTCATTTACTATGTCAATGTCGTTTTCAATTATAAGACCCTTACTATCCTGCAGATTAGTAATTTCAGCTTTTAGAGCTCTTTTAGAGTTAAAATACTGGAAGAAACTTTTAACGTCATCCTTAGCCTCCAATGCGATCTTCCTTTCGACATTCCTTTTAGCTCGTCTAATGTCATTTTTTAATTCAGCCTGTAGATTTAGATACTCTTGCTTTATTATGTCATCATCAGTTATTTTCCATCTCTGGAACAAAGCCCTTTTCCTCCTTACTTTATACTTTATGTCCCTATTAAACCACCTAGGTTGCAATTTCCTAGATTTATTCTTGCTAGAAACAGGTATGAAGTCCTCTTGTACTTGCAATAATGTGCTTTTAAAAAATTCCCATGCCTCTTCAACAGTTTTGTTATTTAACTCCATCCAGTTCACGGTTTCTAGTTTTAATCTCATACAATTGAAGTTAGCCTTCCTAACATTATATATTTTTGATTTGGACTTTGCTCTTCGGGCACTAAACTTAACCTCAAATTTAACCATGTTATGATCGCTACTGTCAAGTGGTTCTAAAACATCTAATTTACCAATCCTGTCCTGGTTATTAGACAAAACAAGATCAAGAATGGCATATCCCCTGGTAGGGGTGTTAACAAACTGAGTAAAAAAACAATCCTGTACTAATTCCACCATCTCAAGTTCATTTTCAGAAGAGCCAGCAACAATGTCCCACTGTATCCCCGGTAGATTAAAATCACCCATAACTACCACATCATTTTTATTGCTCATAATCCTAATATCACTGTATAACAATCTGCTTTCCTCAGCAGCTACATTGGGTGCTCTGTAACAAACACCGACAATTAGGCTATTTGAGTTTGTAGCATCTAATTTTACCCATATAGCTTCCGTACTTTTACTTATATCAGTAAGCTCCCTTGCCTGCAAGATTTCCTTTACATATACTGCAACACCACCTCCCTTCTTACCTATACGGTCTTTACGGAACAATGTGTAACCATCCATATTATATTCTTGTCCATCCTTATCACTCAACCACGTTTCAGTTATTGCTATAATATCATAAGAGTCCGATGAGATAAGAGCCTCTAAATCATGAATTTTATTCCTAATACTCCTGGCGTTTAAATACAGACAACAAAGGGTAGGCTTATTACAGTGCCTACTTATAATATGATTTTTTTGGGCTTTCCGTTTCCCCCCAGTTACATACTTAACTAACCTCCCTGCCCCCCCAGTCCCTAGTTTAAACATTCCTCAACTACTCTACAAATACGCCTTCCCAGTACACTGGTTCCCCTCCGGTTCAGATGCAACCCATCCGGCTTGAACAGGTCCCACCTGTTCCAGAAGGTCCTCCAGTGCCCCATAAACCTAAACCCCTCTTTCCTACACCATCCTTTTAGCCACGCATTTAATCTCCTTATCTCAGCTAACTTAGCCTCACTTGCGCGTGGCACGGGGAGTATTTCGGAAAATACCACCATGGACGTTCTGCTTCTAAGCTTATTGGCGACTTCTATAAATTTATCCTGCAGAACAGCCCTTCTACCCTTGCCTATGTCGTTGGTGCCAACATGCACCACGACAACTGGATCCACCCCAGCTGGGGCCAAAAGCTTGTCCACACGATCTGGAAGGTCTCCTACCTGGGCACCAGGCAGGCAAGACACCGTACGGGACCCTCTATCACGCGTGCACACATAACTGTCTACTCCCCTAATAATTGAATCCCCCACTACCACAACCTCCCTCTTTCTGGGGGGAGGGGGCTCCTCAGTGCCCAAGGGCCCACCTGCTTCCCCAGTCCCTTCCGGCTCTAAAGCTGGAAGCACCTGAAACCTGTTAGACACAGACACCTCAGGTGATGCCGCCTCTGTAACGTGTGTACGCCTTTTCCTGCGTCTACGACCTACGGTCACCCAGCTCTCTCGACCTCTCTGCTCTTCATTCTCCCTCCCCCCCGTTAGTGGCGTACACACCGTCTCCCTAAACGGCGTATCAACTAGCTCATCTAACTCACTGTTGCATTGGATGCGAGCCAGTTGCTCCTCAAGGTCGCGAACCTTGACCATGAGTGAGTCCACTAGCTTACATCGCTTGCAGATGAAGTCCGACTGGACACTAACGTCCAGAAGGGCAAACATCTTGCAAACGCAACACTGAGCTGGCCCCATAATTAACTAACTCACTATGACCCCGTACTCCCAGCCCAGTAAATTTATATAGTGTATTTAACTATAAAGATTAATTTGCGTAACAATAAATGCAGTAACGTGCGGAGTACACTAAAATAAGTTATTACTTGTGTTAAAACGGAACTTAATTATTATTTTATTAAAAATTTTAAACCTGATAAACTTACTACTACTTACCAGAAGAACTTCTGCCTGAACCAAGTATGAACTAAAAACAAGGCGAAATCGAAGTTGCTCTTGGGAGGTCGAAAAACCACAAAAACCCCCTCACAGCAGGCTACTGCCGGAGCGGGAAAAAAGTGGAAAATGTCCTCCCGGCCCCGACTGGCGACCGAGCAAAGCTCAGGAGCAACTGTCCTTTTCCGACGCTTGGTAGCGATACCGACGTTAGATGTTATTAGTTATAATCGCCCCGCGGGTGTTTGTTACGGAGTTTAAACGCGGACAGAAAAACGCCGCGCACGCGACACCCGCAGCTCTCTGTCGGTAATAATCGCGCTGTTGATTAACAGACAGGACAGACAAGCACTCACGCTGACCGAAATAAGAACAATAAATAGAAATAAACAGCCACCCACGTAAACAGGTAAAGCACACAAACACTCAAAACACTCCAAAAAAACAATCCCAAACAATCGCTGCAGCTCAACACCACTCTCTCGCAGCAATCCCAGCAATCCTCGCAGCAATCCCAGCAATCCTCGCAGCAATCCCAGCAATCCCTGCGCCTCTATCGAGCTGTGAAATCATGACAAACTAACACAAGATGAAGATTTCATTATAACTTGACATTCTGAGTTGTTTTCATGAAACCTGCGCTTCCCCTATAAGAGTTCAACCTACCATTATAGGAAAACGTGTTTTCGTGAAGAAATCATGACAAACTAACACAAAATGAAGATTTCATTATAACTTGACATTCTGAGTTGTTTTCATGAAACCTGCGCTTCCCCTACAAGAGTTCAACCTACCATTATAGGAAAACGTGTTTTCGTGAAGAAATCATGACAACCTAACACAAGATGAAGATTTCATTATAACTTGCCATTCTGAGTTGTTTTCATGAAACCTGCGCTTCCCCTATAAGAGTTCGACGTAACATTATAGGAAAACGTGTTTTCGTGAAGAAATCATGACAAACTAACACAAAATGAAGATTTCATTATAACTTGACATTCTGAGTTGTTTTCATGAAACCTGCGCTTCCCCTATAAGAGTTCGACCTACCATTATAGGAAAACGTGTTTTCGTGAAGAAATCATGACAAACTAACACAAGATGAAGATTTCATTATAACTTGACATTCTGAGTTGTTTTCATGAAACCTGCGCTTCCCCTACAAGAGTTCAACCTACCATTATAGGAAAACGTGTTTTCGTGAAGAAATCATGACAAACTAACACAAGATGAAGATTTCATTATAACTTGACATTCTGAGTTGTTTTCATGAAACCTGCGCTTCCCCTACAAGAGTTCAACCTACCATTATAGGAAAACGTGTTTTCGTGAAGAAATCATGACAAACTAACACAAGATGAAGATTTCATTATAACTTGACATTCTGAGTTGTTTTCATGAAACCTGCGCTTCCCCTATAAGAGTTCAACCTACCATTATAGGAAAACGTGTTTTCGTGAAGAAATCATGACAAACTAACACAAGATGAAGATTTCATTATAACTTGACATTCTGAGTTGTTTTCATGAAACCTGCGCTTCCCCTATAAGAGTTCAACCTACCATTATAGGAAAACGTGTTTTCGTGAAGAAATCATGACAAACTAACACAAAATGAAGATTTCATTATAACTTGACATTCTGAGTTGTTTTCATGAAACCTGCGCTTCCCCTATAAGAGTTCAACCTACCATTATAGGAAAACGTGTTTTCATGAAGAAATCATGACAAACTAACACAAAATGAAGATTTCATTATAACTTGACATTCTGAGTTGTTTTCATGAAACCTGCGCTTCCCCTATAAGAGTTCAACCTACCATTATAGGAAAACGTGTTTTCGTGAAGAAATCATGACAAACTAACACAAAATGAAGATTTCATTATAACTTGACATTCTGAGTTGTTTTCATGAAACCTGCGCTTCCCCTATAAGAGTTCAACCTACCATTATAGGAAAACGTGTTTTCGTGAAGAAATCATGACAAACTAACACAAGATGAAGATTTCATTATAACTTGACATTCTGAGTTGTTTTCATGAAACCTGCGCTTCCCCTATAAGAGTTCAACCTACCATTATAGGAAAACGTGTTTTCGTGAAGAAATCATGACAACCTAACACAAGATGAAGATTTCATTATAACTTGCCATTCTGAGTTGTTTTCATGAAACCTGCGCTTCCCCTATAAGAGTTCGACGTAACATTATAGGAAAACGTGTTTTCGTGAAGAAATCATGACAAACTAACACAAAATGAAGATTTCATTATAACTTGACATTCTGAGTTGTTTTCATGAAACCTGCGCTTCCCCTATAAGAGTTCGACCTACCATTATAGGAAAACGTGTTTTCGTGAAGAAATCATGACAAACTAACACAAGATGAAGATTTCATTATAACTTGACATTCTGAGTTATTTTCATGAAACCTGCGCTTCCCCTACAAGAGTTCAACCTACCATTATAGGAAAACGTGTTTTCGTGAAGAAATCATGACAAACTAACACAAGATGAAGATTTCATTATAACTTGACATTCTGAGTTGTTTTCATGAAACCTGCGCTTCCCCTACAAGAGTTCAACCTACCATTATAGGAAAACGTGTTTTCGTGAAGAAATCATGACAAACTAACACAAGATGAAGATTTCATTATAACTTGACATTCTGAGTTGTTTTCATGAAACCTGCGCTTCCCCTACAAGAGTTCAACCTACCATTATAGGAAAACGTGTTTTCGTGAAGAAATCATGACAAACTAACACAAAATGAAGATTTCATTATAACTTGACATTCTGAGTTGTTTTCATGAAACCTGCGCTTCCCCTATAAGAGTTCAACCTACCATTATAGGAAAACGTGTTTTCGTGAAGAAATCATGACAAACTAACACAAAATGAAGATTTCATTATAACTTGACATTCTGAGTTGTTTTCATGAAACCTGCGCTTCCCCTATAAGAGTTCAACCTACCATTATAGGAAAACGTGTTTTCATGAAGAAATCATGACAAACTAACACAAAATGAAGATTTCATTATAACTTGACATTCTGAGTTGTTTTCATGAAACCTGCGCTTCCCCTATAAGAGTTCAACCTACCATTATAGGAAAACGTGTTTTCGTGAAGAAATCATGACAAACTAACACAAAATGAAGATTTCATTATAACTTGACATTCTGAGTTGTTTTCATGAAACCTGCGCTTCCCCTATAAGAGTTCAACCTACCATTATAGGAAAACGTGTTTTCGTGAAGAAATCATGACAAACTAACACAAGATGAAGATTTCATTATAACTTGACATTCTGAGTTGTTTTCATGAAACCTGCGCTTCCCCTATAAGAGTTCAACCTACCATTATAGGAAAACGTGTTTTCGTGAAGAAATCATGACAACCTAACACAAGATGAAGATTTCATTATAACTTGCCATTCTGAGTTGTTTTCATGAAACCTGCGCTTCCCCTATAAGAGTTCAACCTACCATTATAGGAAAACGTGTTTTCATGAAGAAATCATGACAAACTAACACAAAATGAAGATTTCATTATAACTTGACATTCTGAGTTGTTTTCATGAAACCTGCGCTTCCCCTATAAGAGTTCAACCTACCATTATAGGAAAACGTGTTTTCGTGAAGAAATCATGACAAACTAACACAAAATGAAGATTTCATTATAACTTGACATTCTGAGTTGTTTTCATGAAACCTGCGCTTCCCCTATAAGAGTTCAACCTACCATTATAGGAAAACGTGTTTTCGTGAAGAAATCATGACAAACTAACACAAAATGAAGATTTCATTATAACTTGACATTCTGAGTTGTTTTCATGAAACCTGCGCTTCCCCTATAAGAGTTCAACCTACCATTATAGGAAAACGTGTTTTCGTGAAGAAATCATGACAAACTAACACAAGATGAAGATTTCATTATAACTTGACATTCTGAGTTGTTTTCATGAAACCTGCGCTTCCCCTATAAGAGTTCAACCTACCATTATAGGAAAACGTGTTTTCGTGAAGAAATCATGACAACCTAACACAAGATGAAGATTTCATTATAACTTGCCATTCTGAGTTGTTTTCATGAAACCTGCGCTTCCCCTATAAGAGTTCGACGTAACATTATAGGAAAACGTGTTTTCGTGAAGAAATCATGACAAACTAACACAAAATGAAGATTTCATTATAACTTGACATTCTGAGTTGTTTTCATGAAACCTGCGCTTCCCCTATAAGAGTTCGACCTACCATTATAGGAAAACGTGTTTTCGTGAAGAAATCATGACAAACTAACACAAGATGAAGATTTCATTATAACTTGACATTCTGAGTTATTTTCATGAAACCTGCGCTTCCCCTACAAGAGTTCAACCTACCATTATAGGAAAACGTGTTTTCGTGAAGAAATCATGACAAACTAACACAAGATGAAGATTTCATTATAACTTGACATTCTGAGTTGTTTTCATGAAACCTGCGCTTCCCCTACAAGAGTTCAACCTACCATTATAGGAAAACGTGTTTTCGTGAAGAAATCATGACAAACTAACACAAGATGAAGATTTCATTATAACTTGACATTCTGAGTTGTTTTCATGAAACCTGCGCTTCCCCTACAAGAGTTCAACCTACCATTATAGGAAAACGTGTTTTCGTGAAGAAATCATGACAAACTAACACAAAATGAAGATTTCATTATAACTTGACATTCTGAGTTGTTTTCATGAAACCTGCGCTTCCCCTATAAGAGTTCAACCTACCATTATAGGAAAACGTGTTTTCGTGAAGAAATCATGACAAACTAACACAAAATGAAGATTTCATTATAACTTGACATTCTGAGTTGTTTTCATGAAACCTGCGCTTCCCCTATAAGAGTTCAACCTACCATTATAGGAAAACGTGTTTTCATGAAGAAATCATGACAAACTAACACAAAATGAAGATTTCATTATAACTTGACATTCTGAGTTGTTTTCATGAAACCTGCGCTTCCCCTATAAGAGTTCAACCTACCATTATAGGAAAACGTGTTTTCGTGAAGAAATCATGACAAACTAACACAAAATGAAGATTTCATTATAACTTGACATTCTGAGTTGTTTTCATGAAACCTGCGCTTCCCCTATAAGAGTTCAACCTACCATTATAGGAAAACGTGTTTTCGTGAAGAAATCATGACAAACTAACACAAGATGAAGATTTCATTATAACTTGACATTCTGAGTTGTTTTCATGAAACCTGCGCTTCCCCTACAAGAGTTCAACCTACCATTATAGGAAAACGTGTTTTCGTGAAGAAATCATGACAAACTAACACAAGATGAAGATTTCATTATAACTTGACATTCTGAGTTGTTTTCATGAAACCTGCGCTTCCCCTACAAGAGTTCAACCTACCATTATAGGAAAACGTGTTTTCGTGAAGAAATCATGACAAACTAACACAAAATGAAGATTTCATTATAACTTGACATTCTGAGTTGTTTTCATGAAACCTGCGCTTCCCCTATAAGAGTTCAACCTACCATTATAGGAAAACGTGTTTTCGTGAAGAAATCATGACAAACTAACACAAAATGAAGATTTCATTATAACTTGACATTCTGAGTTGTTTTCATGAAACCTGCGCTTCCCCTATAAGAGTTCAACCTACCATTATAGGAAAACGTGTTTTCATGAAGAAATCATGACAAACTAACACAAAATGAAGATTTCATTATAACTTGACATTCTGAGTTGTTTTCATGAAACCTGCGCTTCCCCTATAAGAGTTCAACCTACCATTATAGGAAAACGTGTTTTCGTGAAGAAATCATGACAAACTAACACAAAATGAAGATTTCATTATAACTTGACATTCTGAGTTGTTTTCATGAAACCTGCGCTTCCCCTATAAGAGTTCAACCTACCATTATAGGAAAACGTGTTTTCGTGAAGAAATCATGACAAACTAACACAAGATGAAGATTTCATTATAACTTGACATTCTGAGTTGTTTTCATGAAACCTGCGCTTCCCCTATAAGAGTTCAACCTACCATTATAGGAAAACGTGTTTTCGTGAAGAAATCATGACAACCTAACACAAGATGAAGATTTCATTATAACTTGCCATTCTGAGTTGTTTTCATGAAACCTGCGCTTCCCCTATAAGAGTTCAACCTACCATTATAGGAAAACGTGTTTTCATGAAGAAATCATGACAAACTAACACAAAATGAAGATTTCATTATAACTTGACATTCTGAGTTGTTTTCATGAAACCTGCGCTTCCCCTATAAGAGTTCAACCTACCATTATAGGAAAACGTGTTTTCGTGAAGAAATCATGACAAACTAACACAAAATGAAGATTTCATTATAACTTGACATTCTGAGTTGTTTTCATGAAACCTGCGCTTCCCCTATAAGAGTTCAACCTACCATTATAGGAAAACGTGTTTTCGTGAAGAAATCATGACAAACTAACACAAAATGAAGATTTCATTATAACTTGACATTCTGAGTTGTTTTCATGAAACCTGCGCTTCCCCTATAAGAGTTCAACCTACCATTATAGGAAAACGTGTTTTCGTGAAGAAATCATGACAAACTAACACAAGATGAAGATTTCATTATAACTTGACATTCTGAGTTGTTTTCATGAAACCTGCGCTTCCCCTATAAGAGTTCAACCTACCATTATAGGAAAACGTGTTTTCGTGAAGAAATCATGACAACCTAACACAAGATGAAGATTTCATTATAACTTGCCATTCTGAGTTGTTTTCATGAAACCTGCGCTTCCCCTATAAGAGTTCGACGTAACATTATAGGAAAACGTGTTTTCGTGAAGAAATCATGACAAACTAACACAAAATGAAGATTTCATTATAACTTGACATTCTGAGTTGTTTTCATGAAACCTGCGCTTCCCCTATAAGAGTTCGACCTACCATTATAGGAAAACGTGTTTTCGTGAAGAAATCATGACAAACTAACACAAGATGAAGATTTCATTATAACTTGACATTCTGAGTTATTTTCATGAAACCTGCGCTTCCCCTACAAGAGTTCAACCTACCATTATAGGAAAACGTGTTTTCGTGAAGAAATCATGACAAACTAACACAAGATGAAGATTTCATTATAACTTGACATTCTGAGTTGTTTTCATGAAACCTGCGCTTCCCCTACAAGAGTTCAACCTACCATTATAGGAAAACGTGTTTTCGTGAAGAAATCATGACAAACTAACACAAGATGAAGATTTCATTATAACTTGACATTCTGAGTTGTTTTCATGAAACCTGCGCTTCCCCTACAAGAGTTCAACCTACCATTATAGGAAAACGTGTTTTCGTGAAGAAATCATGACAAACTAACACAAAATGAAGATTTCATTATAACTTGACATTCTGAGTTGTTTTCATGAAACCTGCGCTTCCCCTACAAGAGTTCAACCTACCATTATAGGAAAACGTGTTTTCGTGAAGAAATCATGACAAACTAACACAAGATGAAGATTTCATTATAACTTGACATTCTGAGTTGTTTTCATGAAACCTGCGCTTCCCCTATAAGAGTTCAACCTACCATTATAGGAAAACGTGTTTTCGTGAAGAAATCATGACAAACTAACACAAAATGAAGATTTCATTATAACTTGACATTCTGAGTTGTTTTCATGAAACCTGCGCTTCCCCTACAAGAGTTCAACCTACCATTATAGGAAAACGTGTTTTCGTGAAGAAATCATGACAAACTAACACAAAATGAAGATTTCATTATAACTTGACATTCTGAGTTGTTTTCATGAAACCTGCGCTTCCCCTATAAGAGTTCAACCTACCATTATAGGAAAACGTGTTTTCGTGAAGAAATCATGACAAACTAACACAAGATGAAGATTTCATTATAACTTGACATTCTGAGTTGTTTTCATGAAACCTGCGCTTCCCCTACAAGAGTTCAACCTACCATTATAGGAAAACGTGTTTTCGTGAAGAAATCATGACAAACTAACACAAGATGAAGATTTCATTATAACTTGACATTCTGAGTTGTTTTCATGAAACCTGCGCTTCCCCTACAAGAGTTCAACCTACCATTATAGGAAAACGTGTTTTCGTGAAGAAATCATGACAAACTAACACAAGATGAAGATTTCATTATAACTTGACATTCTGAGTTGTTTTCATGAAACCTGCGCTTCCCCTACAAGAGTTCAACCTACCATTATAGGAAAACGTGTTTTCGTGAAGAAATCATGACAAACTAACACAAGATGAAGATTTCATTATAACTTGACATTCTGAGTTGTTTTCATGAAACCTGCGCTTCCCCTACAAGAGTTCAACCTACCATTATAGGAAAACGTGTTTTCGTGAAGAAATCATGACAAACTAACACAAAATGAAGATTTCATTATAACTTGACATTCTGAGTTGTTTTCATGAAACCTGCGCTTCCCCTATAAGAGTTCAACCTACCATTATAGGAAAACGTGTTTTCGTGAAGAAATCATGACAAACTAACACAAGATGAAGATTTCATTATAACTTGACATTCTGAGTTGTTTTCATGAAACCTGCGCTTCCCCTATAAGAGTTCAACCTACCATTATAGGAAAACGTGTTTTCGTGAAGAAATCATGACAACCTAACACAAGATGAAGATTTCATTATAACTTGCCATTCTGAGTTGTTTTCATGAAACCTGCGCTTCCCCTATAAGAGTTCGACGTAACATTATAGGAAAACGTGTTTTCGTGAAGAAATCATGACAAACTAACACAAAATGAAGATTTCATTATAACTTGACATTCTGAGTTGTTTTCATGAAACCTGCGCTTCCCCTATAAGAGTTCGACCTACCATTATAGGAAAACGTGTTTTCGTGAAGAAATCATGACAAACTAACACAAGATGAAGATTTCATTATAACTTGACATTCTGAGTTGTTTTCATGAAACCTGCGCTTCCCCTACAAGAGTTCAACCTACCATTATAGGAAAACGTGTTTTCGTGAAGAAATCATGACAAACTAACACAAGATGAAGATTTCATTATAACTTGACATTCTGAGTTGTTTTCATGAAACCTGCGCTTCCCCTACAAGAGTTCAACCTACCATTATAGGAAAACGTGTTTTCGTGAAGAAATCATGACAAACTAACACAAGATGAAGATTTCATTATAACTTGACATTCTGAGTTGTTTTCATGAAACCTGCGCTTCCCCTATAAGAGTTCAACCTACCATTATAGGAAAACGTGTTTTCGTGAAGAAATCATGACAAACTAACACAAGATGAAGATTTCATTATAACTTGACATTCTGAGTTGTTTTCATGAAACCTGCGCTTCCCCTATAAGAGTTCAACCTACCATTATAGGAAAACGTGTTTTCGTGAAGAAATCATGACAAACTAACACAAGATGAAGATTTCATTATAACTTGACATTCTGAGTTGTTTTCATGAAACCTGCGCTTCCCCTATAAGAGTTCAACCTACCATTATAGGAAAACGTGTTTTCGTGAAGAAATCATGACAACCTAACACAAGATGAAGATTTCATTATAACTTGCCATTCTGAGTTGTTTTCATGAAACCTGCGCTTCCCCTATAAGAGTTCGACGTAACATTATAGGAAAACGTGTTTTCGTGAAGAAATCATGACAAACTAACACAAGATGAAGATTTCATTATAACTTGACATTCTGAGTTGTTTTCATGAAACCTGCGCTTCCCCTACAAGAGTTCAACCTACCATTATAGGAAAACGTGTTTTCGTGAAGAAATCATGACAAACTAACACAAAATGAAGATTTCATTATAACTTGACATTCTGAGTTGTTTTCATGAAACCTGCGCTTCCCCTATAAGAGTTCAACCTACCATTATAGGAAAACGTGTTTTCGTGAAGAAATCATGACAAACTAACACAAGATGAAGATTTCATTATAACTTGACATTCTGAGTTGTTTTCATGAAACCTGCGCTTCCCCTATAAGAGTTCAACCTACCATTATAGGAAAACGTGTTTTCGTGAAGAAATCATGACAAACTAACACAAGATGAAGATTTCATTATAACTTGACATTCTGAGTTGATTTCATGAAACCTGCGCTTCCCCTATAAGAGTTTGACCTACCATTATAGGAAAACGTGTTTTCGTGAAAAAATCATGACAAACTAACACAAAATGAAGATTTCATTATAACTTGACATTTTGAGTTCATTTCATGAAACCTGCGCTTCCCCTACAAGAGTTCAACCTACCATTATAGGAAAACGTGTTTTCGTGAAGAAATCATGACAAACTAACACAAAATGAAGATTTCATTATAACTTGACATTCTGAGTTGTTTTCATGAAACCTGCGCTTCCCCTATAAGAGTTCAACCTACCATTATAGGAAAACGTGTTTTCGTGAAGAAATCATGACAAACTAACACAAAATGAAGATTTCATTATAACTTGACATTCTGAGTTGTTTTCATGAAACCTGCGCTTCCCCTACAAGAGTTCAACCTACCATTATAGGAAAACGTGTTTTCGTGAAGAAATCATGACAAACTAACACAAAATGAAGATTTCATTATAACTTGACATTCTGAGTTGTTTTCATGAAACCTGCGCTTCCCCTATAAGAGTTCAACCTACCATTATAGGAAAACGTGTTTTCGTGAAGAAATCATGACAAACTAACACAAAATGAAGATTTCATTATAACTTGACATTCTGAGTTGTTTTCATGAAACCTGCGCTTCCCCTACAAGAGTTCAACCTACCATTATAGGAAAACGTGTTTTCGTGAAGAAATCATGACAAACTAACACAAAATGAAGATTTCATTATAACTTGACATTCTGAGTTGTTTTCATGAAACCTGCGCTTCCCCTATAAGAGTTCAACCTACCATTATAGGAAAACGTGTTTTCGTGAAGAAATCATGACAAACTAACACAAAATGAAGATTTCATTATAACTTGACATTCTGAGTTGTTTTCATGAAACCTGCGCTTCCCCTATGAGTTCAACCTACCATTATAGGAAAACGTGTTTTCGTGAAGAAATCATGACAAACTAACACAAGATGAAGATTTCATTATAACTTGACATTCTGAGTTGTTTTCATGAAACCTGCGCTTCCCCTATAAGAGTTCAACCTACCATTATAGGAAAACGTGTTTTCGTGAAGAAATCATGACAACCTAACACAAGATGAAGATTTCATTATAACTTGCCATTCTGAGTTGTTTTCATGAAACCTGCGCTTCCCCTATAAGAGTTCGACGTAACATTATAGGAAAACGTGTTTTCGTGAAGAAATCATGACAAACTAACACAAAATGAAGATTTCATTATAACTTGACATTCTGAGTTGTTTTCATGAAACCTGCGCTTCCCCTATAAGAGTTCGACCTACCATTATAGGAAAACGTGTTTTCGTGAAGAAATCATGACAAACTAACACAAGATGAAGATTTCATTATAACTTGACATTCTGAGTTGTTTTCATGAAACCTGCGCTTCCCCTACAAGAGTTCAACCTACCATTATAGGAAAACGTGTTTTCGTGAAGAAATCATGACAAACTAACACAAGATGAAGATTTCATTATAACTTGACATTCTGAGTTGTTTTCATGAAACCTGCGCTTCCCCTACAAGAGTTCAACCTACCATTATAGGAAAACGTGTTTTCGTGAAGAAATCATGACAAACTAACACAAGATGAAGATTTCATTATAACTTGACATTCTGAGTTGTTTTCATGAAACCTGCGCTTCCCCTATAAGAGTTCAACCTACCATTATAGGAAAACGTGTTTTCGTGAAGAAATCATGACAAACTAACACAAGATGAAGATTTCATTATAACTTGACATTCTGAGTTGTTTTCATGAAACCTGCGCTTCCCCTATAAGAGTTCAACCTACCATTATAGGAAAACGTGTTTTCGTGAAGAAATCATGACAAACTAACACAAAATGAAGATTTCATTATAACTTGACATTCTGAGTTGTTTTCATGAAACCTGCGCTTCCCCTATAAGAGTTCAACCTACCATTATAGGAAAACGTGTTTTCGTGAAGAAATCATGACAAACTAACACAAGATGAAGATTTCATTATAACTTGACATTCTGAGTTGTTTTCATGAAACCTGCGCTTCCCCTATAAGAGTTCAACCTACCATTATAGGAAAACGTGTTTTCGTGAAGAAATCATGACAACCTAACACAAGATGAAGATTTCATTATAACTTGCCATTCTGAGTTGTTTTCATGAAACCTGCGCTTCCCCTACAAGAGTTCAACCTACCATTATAGGAAAACGTGTTTTCGTGAAGAAATCATGACAAACTAACACAAGATGAAGATTTCATTATAACTTGACATTCTGAGTTGTTTTCATGAAACCTGCGCTTCCCCTACAAGAGTTCAACCTACCATTATAGGAAAACGTGTTTTCGTGAAGAAATCATGACAAACTAACACAAGATGAAGATTTCATTATAACTTGACATTCTGAGTTGTTTTCATGAAACCTGCGCTTCCCCTATAAGAGTTCAACCTACCATTATAGGAAAACGTGTTTTCGTGAAGAAATCATGACAAACTAACACAAGATGAAGATTTCATTATAACTTGACATTCTGAGTTGTTTTCATGAAACCTGCGCTTCCCCTATAAGAGTTCAACCTACCATTATAGGAAAACGTGTTTTCGTGAAGAAATCATGACAAACTAACACAAGATGAAGATTTCATTATAACTTGACATTCTGAGTTGTTTTCATGAAACCAGCGCTTCCCCTACAAGAGTTCAACCTACCATTATAGGAAAACGTGTTTTCGTGAAGAAATCATGACAAACTAACACAAGATGAAGATTTCATTATAACTTGACATTCTGAGTTGTTTTCATGAAACCTGCGCTTCCCCTACAAGAGTTCAACCTACCATTATAGGAAAACGTGTTTTCGTGAAGAAATCATGACAAACTAACACAAGATGAAGATTTCATTATAACTTGACATTCTGAGTTGTTTTCATGAAACCTGCGCTTCCCCTACAAGAGTTCAACCTACCATTATAGGAAAACGTGTTTTCGTGAAGAAATCATGACAAACTAACACAAGATGAAGATTTCATTATAACTTGACATTCTGAGTTGTTTTCATGAAACCTGCGCTTCCCCTATAAGAGTTCAACCTACCATTATAGGAAAACGTGTTTTCGTGAAGAAATCATGACAAACTAACACAAGATGAAGATTTCATTATAACTTGACATTCTGAGTTGTTTTCATGAAACCTGCGCTTCCCCTATAAGAGTTCAACCTACCATTATAGGAAAACGTGTTTTCGTGAAGAAATCATGACAAACTAACACAAGATGAAGATTTCATTATAACTTGACATTCTGAGTTGTTTTCATGAAACCTGCGCTTCCCCTATAAGAGTTCAACCTGCCATTATAGGAAAACGTGTTTTCGTGAAGAAATCATGACAAACTAACACAAGATGAAGATTTCATTATAACTTGACATTCTGAGTTGATTTCATGAAACCTGCGCTTCCCCTATAAGAGTTTGACCTACCATTATAGGAAAACGTGTTTTCGTGAAAAAATCATGACAAACTAACACAAAATGAAGATTTCATTATAACTTGACATTTTGAGTTCATTTCATGAAACCTGCGCTTCCCCTATAAGAGTTTGACCTACCATTATAGGAAAACGTGTTTTCGTGAAAAAATCATGACAAACTAACACAAAATGAAGATTTCATTATAACTTGACATTCTGAGTTCATTTCATGAAACCTGCGCTTCCCCTATAAGAGTTCGACGTAACATTATAGGAAAACGTGTTTTCGTGAAGAAATCATGACAAACTAACACAAAATGAAGATTTCATTATAACTTGACATTCTGAGTTGTTTTCATGAAACCTGCGCTTCCCCTATAAGAGTTCAACCTACCATTATAGGAAAACGTGTTTTCGTGAAGAAATCATGACAAACTAACACAAGATGAAGATTTCATTATAACTTGACATTCTGAGATGTTTTCATGAAACCTGCGCTTCCCCTACAAGAGTTCAACCTACCATTATAGGAAAACGTGTTTTCGTGAAGAAATCATGACAAACTAACACAAAATGAATGTTTCATTATAACTTGACATTCTGAGTTGTTTTCATGAAACCTGCGCTTCCCCTATAAGAGTTCAACCTACCATTATAGGAAAACGTGTTTTCGTGAAGAAATCATGACAAACTAACACAAAATGAAGATTTCATTATAACTTGACATTCTGAGTTTATTTCATGAAACCTGCGCTTCCCCTACAAGAGTTCAACCTACCATTATAGGAATATGTGTTTTCGTGAAGAAATCATGACAAACTAACACAAAATGAAGATTTCATTATAACTTGACATTCTGAGTTGTTTTCATGAAACCTGCGCTTCCCCTATAAGAGTTCAACCTACCATTATAGGAAAACGTGTTTTCGTGAAGAAATCATGACAAACTAACACAAGATGAAGATTTCATTATAACTTGACATTCTGAGTTGTTTTCATGAAACCTGCGCTTCCCCTATAAGAGTTCAACCTACCATTATAGGAAAACGTGTTTTCGTGAAGAAATCATGACAAACTAACACAAGATGAAGATTTCATTATAACTTGACATTCTGAGTTGATTTCATGAAACCTGCGCTTCCCCTATAAGAGTTTGACCTACCATTATAGGAAAACGTGTTTTCGTGAAAAAATCATGACAAACTAACACAAAATGAAGATTTCATTATAACTTGACATTTTGAGTTCATTTCATGAAACCTGCGCTTCCCCTACAAGAGTTCAACCTACCATTATAGGAAAACGTGTTTTCGTGAAGAAATCATGACAAACTAACACAAAATGAAGATTTCATTATAACTTGACATTCTGAGTTGTTTTCATGAAACCTGCGCTTCCCCTATAAGAGTTCAACCTACCATTATAGGAAAACGTGTTTTCGTGAAGAAATCATGACAAACTAACACAAAATGAAGATTTCATTATAACTTGACATTCTGAGTTGTTTTCATGAAACCTGCGCTTCCCCTACAAGAGTTCAACCTACCATTATAGGAAAACGTGTTTTCGTGAAGAAATCATGACAAACTAACACAAAATGAAGATTTCATTATAACTTGACATTCTGAGTTGTTTTCATGAAACCTGCGCTTCCCCTATAAGAGTTCAACCTACCATTATAGGAAAACGTGTTTTCGTGAAGAAATCATGACAAACTAACACAAAATGAAGATTTCATTATAACTTGACATTCTGAGTTGTTTTCATGAAACCTGCGCTTCCCCTACAAGAGTTCAACCTACCATTATAGGAAAACGTGTTTTCGTGAAGAAATCATGACAAACTAACACAAAATGAAGATTTCATTATAACTTGACATTCTGAGTTGTTTTCATGAAACCTGCGCTTCCCCTATAAGAGTTCAACCTACCATTATAGGAAAACGTGTTTTCGTGAAGAAATTATGACAAACTAACACAAAATGAAGATTTCATTATAACTTGACATTCTGAGTTGTTTTCATGAAACCTGCGCTTCCCCTATAAGAGTTCAACCTACCATTATAGGAAAACGTGTTTTCGTGAAGAAATCATGACAAACTAACACAAGATGAAGATTTCATTATAACTTGACATTCTGAGTTGTTTTCATGAAACCTGCGCTTCCCCTATAAGAGTTCAACCTACCATTATAGGAAAACGTGTTTTCGTGAAGAAATCATGACAACCTAACACAAGATGAAGATTTCATTATAACTTGCCATTCTGAGTTGTTTTCATGAAACCTGCGCTTCCCCTATAAGAGTTCGACGTAACATTATAGGAAAACGTGTTTTCGTGAAGAAATCATGACAAACTAACACAAAATGAAGATTTCATTATAACTTGACATTCTGAGTTGTTTTCATGAAACCTGCGCTTCCCCTATAAGAGTTCGACCTACCATTATAGGAAAACGTGTTTTCGTGAAGAAATCATGACAAACTAACACAAGATGAAGATTTCATTATAACTTGACATTCTGAGTTGTTTTCATGAAACCTGCGCTTCCCCTACAAGAGTTCAACCTACCATTATAGGAAAACGTGTTTTCGTGAAGAAATCATGACAAACTAACACAAGATGAAGATTTCATTATAACTTGACATTCTGAGTTGTTTTCATGAAACCTGCGCTTCCCCTACAAGAGTTCAACCTACCATTATAGGAAAACGTGTTTTCGTGAAGAAATCATGACAAACTAACACAAGATGAAGATTTCATTATAACTTGACATTCTGAGTTGTTTTCATGAAACCTGCGCTTCCCCTATAAGAGTTCAACCTACCATTATAGGAAAACGTGTTTTCGTGAAGAAATCATGACAAACTAACACAAGATGAAGATTTCATTATAACTTGACATTCTGAGTTGTTTTCATGAAACCTGCGCTTCCCCTATAAGAGTTCAACCTACCATTATAGGAAAACGTGTTTTCGTGAAGAAATCATGACAAACTAACACAAAATGAAGATTTCATTATAACTTGACATTCTGAGTTGTTTTCATGAAACCTGCGCTTCCCCTATAAGAGTTCAACCTACCATTATAGGAAAACGTGTTTTCGTGAAGAAATCATGACAAACTAACACAAGATGAAGATTTCATTATAACTTGACATTCTGAGTTGTTTTCATGAAACCTGCGCTTCCCCTATAAGAGTTCAACCTACCATTATAGGAAAACGTGTTTTCGTGAAGAAATCATGACAACCTAACACAAGATGAAGATTTCATTATAACTTGCCATTCTGAGTTGTTTTCATGAAACCTGCGCTTCCCCTACAAGAGTTCAACCTACCATTATAGGAAAACGTGTTTTCGTGAAGAAATCATGACAAACTAACACAAGATGAAGATTTCATTATAACTTGACATTCTGAGTTGTTTTCATGAAACCTGCGCTTCCCCTACAAGAGTTCAACCTACCATTATAGGAAAACGTGTTTTCGTGAAGAAATCATGACAAACTAACACAAGATGAAGATTTCATTATAACTTGACATTCTGAGTTGTTTTCATGAAACCTGCGCTTCCCCTATAAGAGTTCAACCTACCATTATAGGAAAACGTGTTTTCGTGAAGAAATCATGACAAACTAACACAAGATGAAGATTTCATTATAACTTGACATTCTGAGTTGTTTTCATGAAACCTGCGCTTCCCCTATAAGAGTTCAACCTACCATTATAGGAAAACGTGTTTTCGTGAAGAAATCATGACAAACTAACACAAGATGAAGATTTCATTATAACTTGACATTCTGAGTTGTTTTCATGAAACCTGCGCTTCCCCTACAAGAGTTCAACCTACCATTATAGGAAAACGTGTTTTCGTGAAGAAATCATGACAAACTAACACAAGATGAAGATTTCATTATAACTTGACATTCTGAGTTGTTTTCATGAAACCTGCGCTTCCCCTACAAGAGTTCAACCTACCATTATAGGAAAACGTGTTTTCGTGAAGAAATCATGACAAACTAACACAAGATGAAGATTTCATTATAACTTGACATTCTGAGTTGTTTTCATGAAACCTGCGCTTCCCCTACAAGAGTTCAACCTACCATTATAGGAAAACGTGTTTTCGTGAAGAAATCATGACAAACTAACACAAGATGAAGATTTCATTATAACTTGACATTCTGAGTTGTTTTCATGAAACCTGCGCTTCCCCTATAAGAGTTCAACCTACCATTATAGGAAAACGTGTTTTCGTGAAGAAATCATGACAAGCTAACACAAGATGAAGATTTCATTATAACTTGACATTCTGAGTTGTTTTCATGAAACCTGCGCTTCCCCTATAAGAGTTCAACCTACCATTATAGGAAAACGTGTTTTCGTGAAGAAATCATGACAAACTAACACAAGATGAAGATTTCATTATAACTTGACATTCTGAGTTGTTTTCATGAAACCTGCGCTTCCCCTATAAGAGTTCAACCTGCCATTATAGGAAAACGTGTTTTCGTGAAGAAATCATGACAAACTAACACAAGATGAAGATTTCATTATAACTTGACATTCTGAGTTGATTTCATGAAACCTGCGCTTCCCCTATAAGAGTTTGACCTACCATTATAGGAAAACGTGTTTTCGTGAAAAAATCATGACAAACTAACACAAAATGAAGATTTCATTATAACTTGACATTTTGAGTTCATTTCATGAAACCTGCGCTTCCCCTATAAGAGTTTGACCTACCATTATAGGAAAACGTGTTTTCGTGAAAAAATCATGACAAACTAACACAAAATGAAGATTTCATTATAACTTGACATTCTGAGTTCATTTCATGAAACCTGCGCTTCCCCTATAAGAGTTCGACGTAACATTATAGGAAAACGTGTTTTCGTGAAGAAATCATGACAAACTAACACAAAATGAAGATTTCATTATAACTTGACATTCTGAGTTGTTTTCATGAAACCTGCGCTTCCCCTATAAGAGTTCAACCTACCATTATAGGAAAACGTGTTTTCGTGAAGAAATCATGACAAACTAACACAAAATGAAGATTTCATTATAACTTGACATTCTGAGTTGTTTTCATGAAACCTGCGCTTCCCCTATAAGAGTTCAACCTACCATTATAGGAAAACGTGTTTTCGTGAAGAAATCATGACAAACTAACACAAGATGAAGATTTCATTATAACTTGACATTCTGAGTTGTTTTCATGAAACCTGCGCTTCCCCTATAAGAGTTCAACCTACCATTATAGGAAAACGTGTTTTCGTGAAGAAATCATGACAACCTAACACAAGATGAAGATTTCATTATAACTTGCCATTCTGAGTTGTTTTCATGAAACCTGCGCTTCCCCTATAAGAGTTCGACGTAACATTATAGGAAAACGTGTTTTCGTGAAGAAATCATGACAAACTAACACAAAATGAAGATTTCATTATAACTTGACATTCTGAGTTGTTTTCATGAAACCTGCGCTTCCCCTATAAGAGTTCGACCTACCATTATAGGAAAACGTGTTTTCGTGAAGAAATCATGACAAACTAACACAAGATGAAGATTTCATTATAACTTGACATTCTGAGTTGTTTTCATGAAACCTGCGCTTCCCCTATAAGAGTTCAACCTACCATTATAGGAAAACGTGTTTTCGTGAAGAAATCATGACAAACTAACACAAGATGAAGATTTCATTATAACTTGACATTCTGAGTTGTTTTCATGAAACCTGCGCTTACCCTATAAGAGTTCAACCTACCATTATAGGAAAACGTGTTTTCGTGAAGAAATCATGACAAACTAACACAAGATGAAGATTTCATTATAACTTGACATTCTGAGTTGTTTTCATGAAACCTGCGCTTCCCCTATAAGAGTTCGACGTAACATTATAGGAAAACGTGTTTTCGTGAAGAAATCATGACAAACTAACACAAAATGAAGATTTCATTATAACTTGACATTCTGAGTTGTTTTCATGAAACCTGCGCTTCACCTATAAGAGTTCAACCTACCATTATAGGAAAACGTGTTTTCGTGAAGAAATCATGACAAACTAACACAAGATGAAGATTTCATTATAACTTGACATTCTGAGTTGTTTTCATGAAACCTGCGCTTCCCCTATAAGAGTTCAACCTACCATTATAGGAAAACGTGTTTTCGTGAAGAAATCATGACAAACTAACACAAGATGAAGATTTCATTATAACTTGACATTCTGAGTTGTTTTCATGAAACCTGCGCTTCCCCTATAAGAGTTCAACCTACCATTATAGGAAAACGTGTTTTCGTGAAGAAATCATGACAAACTAACACAAGATGAAGATTTCATTATAACTTGACATTCTGAGTTGTTTTCATGAAACCTGCGCTTCCCCTATAAGAGTTCAACCTACCATTATAGAAAAACGTGTTTTCGTGAAGAAATCATGACAAACTAACACAAGATGAAGATTTCATTATAACTTGACATTCTGAGTTTATTTCATGAAACCTGCGCTTCCCCTACAAGAGTTCAACCTACCATTATAGGAAAACGTGTTTTCGTGAAGAAATCATGACAAACTAACACAAAATGAAGATTTCATTATAACTTGACATTCTGAGTTGTTTTCATGAAACCTGCGCTTCCCCTATAAGAGTTCAACCTACCATTATAGGAAAACGTGTTTTCGTGAAGAAATCATGACAAACTAACACAAGATGAAGATTTCATTATAACTTGACATTCTGAGTTGTTTTCATGAAACCTGCGCTTCCCCTATAAGAGTTCAACCTACCATTATAGGAAAACGTGTTTTCGTGAAGAAATCATGACAAACTAACACAAGATGAAGATTTCATTATAACTTGACATTCTGAGTTTATTTCATGAAACCTGCGCTTCCCCTACAAGAGTTCAACCTACCATTATAGGAAAACGTGTTTTCGTGAAGAAATCATGACAAACTAACACAAAATGAAGATTTCATTATAACTTGACATTCTGAGTTGTTTTCATGAAACCTGCGCTTCCCCTATAAGAGTTCAACCTACCATTATAGGAAAACGTGTTTTCGTGAAGAAATCATGACAAACTAACACAAAATGAAGATTTCATTATAACTTGACATTCTGAGTTGTTTTCATGAAACCTGCGCTTCCCCTACAAGAGTTCAACCTACCATTATAGGAAAACGTGTTTTCGTGAAGAAATCATGACAAACTAACAAAAGATGAAGATTTCATTATAACTTGACATTCTGAGTTGTTTTCATGAAACCTGCGCTTCCCCTACAAGAGTTCAACCTACCATTATAGGAAAACGTGTTTTCGTGAAGAAATCATGACAAACTAACACAAAATGAAGATTTCATTATAACTTGACATTCTGAGTTGTTTTCATGAAACCTGCGCTTCCCCTATAAGAGTTCAACCTACCATTATAGGAAAACGTGTTTTCGTGAAGAAATCATGACAAACTAACACAAAATTAAGATTTCATTATAACTTGACATTCTGTGTTTATTTCATGAAACCTGCGCTTCCCCTATAAGAGTTCGACCTACCATTATAGGAAAACGTGTTTTCGTGAAGAAATCAAGACAAACTAACACAAAATGAAGATTTCATTATAACTTGAAATTCTGACTTCATTTCATGAAACCTGCGCTTCCCCTATAAGAGTTTGACCTACCATTATTGGAAAATGAGTTTACGTGAAGAAATCATGACAAACTAACACAAAATGAGGATTTCATTATAACTTGAAATTCTGAGTTCATTTCATGAAACCTGCGCTTCCCCTTCAAGAGTTCGACCTACCATTAAAGGAAAATGTGTTTTCGTGAAGAAATCTTGACAAACTAACACAAAATGAAGATTTCATTATAACTTGACATTTTGAGTTCATTTCATGAAACCTGCTCTTCCCCTATAAGAGTTCGACCTACCATTATTGGAAAATGTGTTTACGTGAAGAAATCATGACAAACTAACACAAAATGAAGATTTCAGTATAACTTGAAATTCTGAGTTCATTTCATGAAACCTGCGCTTCCCCTATAAGAATTCGACCTACCATTATTGGAAAATGTGTTTACATGAAGTAATCATGACAAACTAACACAAAATGAAGATTTCATTATAACTTGACATTCTGTGTTCATTTCATGAAACCTGCGCTTCCCCTATAAGAGTTCGACCTACCATTATAGGAAAACGTGTTTTCGTGAAGAAATCAAGACAAACTAACACAAAATGAAGATTTCATTATAACTTGACATTCTGAGTTCATTTCATGAAACCTGCACTTCCCCTATAAGAGTTCGACCTACCATTATTGGAAAATGTGTTTACGTGAAGAAATCATGACAAACTAACACAAAATGAAGATTTCAGTATAACTTGAAATTCTGAGTTCATTTCATGAAACCTGCGCTTCCCCTATAAGAATTCGACCTATCATTATTGGAAAATGTGTTTACATGAAGAAATTATGACAAACTAACACAAAATGACTATTTCATTATAACTTGACATTCTGAGTTCATTTCATGAATCCTGCGCTTCCCCTATAAGAGTTCGACCTACCATTATTGGAAAACGTGTTTTCGTGAAGAAATCATGACAAACTAACACAAAATGAAGATTTAATTATAACTTGACATTCTGAGTTCATTTCATGAAACCTGCGCTTCCCCTATAAGAGTTCGACATAACATTATAGGAAAATGTGTTTTCGTGAAGAAATCATGACAAACTAACACAAAATGAAGATTTCATTATAACTTGACATTCTGAGTTCATTTCATGAAACCTGCGCTTCCCCGATAAGAGTTCGACCTACCATTATAGGAAAACGTGTTTTCGTGAAGAAATCATGACAAACTAACACAAAATGAAGATTTCATTATAACTTGACATTCTGAGTTCATTTCATGAAACCTGCGCTTCCCCTATAAGAGTTCGACGTAACATTATAGGAAAACGTGTTTTCGTGAAGTAATCATGACAAACTAACACAAAATGAAGATTTCATTATAATTTGACATTCTGAGTTCATTTCATGAAACCTGCGCTTCCCCTGTAAGAGTTCGACCTACCATTATTGGAAAATGTGTTTACGTGAAGAAATCATGACAAACTAACACAAAATGAGGATTTCATTATAACTTGAAATTCTGAGTTCATTTCATGAAACCTGCGCTTCCCCTTCAAGAGTTCGACCTACCATTATTGGAAAATGTGTTTACATGAAGAATTCATGACAAACTAACACAAAATGAAGATTTCATTATAACTTGACATTCTGAGTTCATTTCATGAAACCTGCGCTTCCCCTACAAGAGTTCGACCTACCATTATTGGAAAATGTGTTTAAATGAAGATTTCATTATAACTTGAAATTCAGAGTTCATTTCATGAAACCTGCGCTTCTCCTATAAGAAGTCGACCTACCATTATTGGAAAATCTGTTTACATGAAGAAATCATGACAAACTAACACAAAATGACGATTTCATTATAACTTGAAATTCTGACTTCATTTCATGAAACCTGCGCTTCCCCTATAAGAGTTCGACCTACCATTATTGGAAAATGTGTTTACATGAAGAAATCATGACAAACTAACACAAAATGAGGATTTCATTATAACTTGAAATTCTGAGTTCATTTCATGAAACCTGCGCTTCCCCTTCAAGAGTTCGACCTACCATTATAGGAAAATGTGTTTTCGTGAAGAAATCTTGACAAACTAACTCAAAATGAAGATTTCATTATAACTTGACATTCTGAGTTCATTTCATGAAACCTGCTCTTCCCCTATAAGAGTTCGACCTACCATTATTGGAAAATGTGTTTACATGAAGAATTCATGACAAACTAACACAAAATGAAGATTTCATTATAACTTGACATTCTGAGTTCATTTCATGAAACCTGCGCTTCCCCTATAAGAGTTCGACCTACCATTATAGGAAAATGTGTTTTCGTGAAGAAATCATGACAAACTAACACAAAATGAAGATTTCATTATAACTTGAAATTCTGACTTCATTTCATGAAACCTGCGCTTCCCCTATAAGAGTTCCACCTACCGTTATAAGAAAATGTGTTTTCGTGAAGAAACCATGACAAACTAACACAAAATTAAGATTTCATTATAACTTGAAATTCTTAGTTCATTTCATGAAACCTGCGCTTCCCCTACTGTATAAGAGTTCGACCTACCATTATAGGAAACGTGTTTTCGTGAAGAAATCATGACAAACTAACACAAAATGAAGATTTCATTATAACTTGAAATTCAGAGTTCATTTCATGAAACCTGCGCTTCTCCTATAAGAATTCGACCTACCATTATTGGAAAATCTGTTTACATGAAGAAATCTTGACAAACTAACACAAAATGAAGATTTCATTATAACTTGACATTCTGAGTTCATTTCATGAAACCTGCTCTTCCCCTATAAGAGTTCGACCTACCATAATTGGAAAATGTGTTTACGTGAAGAAATCATGACAAACTAATACAAAATGAAGATTTCAGTATAACTTGAAATTCTGAGTTCATTTCATGAAACCTGCGCTTCCCCTATAAGAGTTCGACCTACCATTATTGGAAAATGTGTTTACATGAAGAAATCATGACAAACTAACACAAAATGAGGATTTCATTATAACTTGAAATTCTGAGTTCATTTCATGAAACCTGCGCTTCCCCTTCAAGAGTTCGACCTACCATTATAGGAAAATGTGTTTTCGTGAAGAAATCTTGACAAACCAACACAAAATGAAGATTTCATTATAACTTGACATTCTGAGTTCATTTCATGAAACCTGTGCTTCCCCTATAAGAGTTCGACCTACCATTATAGGAAAACATGTTTTCGTGAAGAAATCATGACAAACTAACACAAAATGAAGATTTCATTATAACTTGACATTCTGAGTTCATTTCATGAAACCTGCGCTTCCCCTATAAGAGTTCGACCTGCCATTATTGGAAAATGTGTTTACGTGAAGAAATCATGACAAACTAACACAAAATGAAGATTTCATTATAACATGACATTCTGAGTTCATTTCATGAAACCTGCTCTTCCCCTATAAGAGTTCGACCTACCATTATAGGAAAACGTGTTTTCGTGAAGAAATCATGACAAACTAACACAAAATGAAGATTTCATTATAACTTGAAATTCTGAGTTCATTTCATGAAACCTGCGCTTCCCCTACAAGAGTTCGACCTACCATTATTGGAAAATGTGTTTAAATGAAGATTTCATTATAACTTGAAATTCAGAGTCCATTTCATGAAACCTGCGCTTCTCCTATAAGAATTCGACCTACCATTATTGGAAAATCTGTTTACATGAAGAAATCTTGACAAACTAACACAAAATGAAGATTTCATTATAACTTGACATTCTGAGTTCATTTCATGAAACCTGCTCTTCCCCTATAAGAGTTCGACCTACCATTATTGGAAAATGTGTTTACATGAAGAATTCATGACAAACTAACACAAAATGAAGATTTCATTATAACTTGACATTCTGAGTTCATTTCATGAAACCTGTGCTTCCCCTATAAGAGTTCGACCTACCATTATTGGAAAATGTGTTTACGTGAAGAAATCAAGACAAACTAACACCAAATGAGGATTTCATTATAACTTGAAATTCTGAGTTCATTTCATGAAACCTGCGCTTCCCCTTCAAGAGTTCGACCTACCATTATTGGAAAATGTGTTTACATGAAGAATTCATGACAAACTAACACAAAATGAAGATTTCATTATAACTTGACATTCTGAGTTCATTTCATGAAACCTGCGCTTCCCCTACAAGAGTTCGACCTACCATTATTGGAAAATGTGTTTAAATGAAGATTTCATTATAACTTGAAATTCAGAGTTCATTTCATGAAACCTGCGCTTCTCCTATAAGAATTCGACCTACTATTATTGGAAAATCTGTTTACATGAAGAAATCATGACAAACTAACACAAAATGACGATTTCATTATAACTTGAAATTCTGACTTCATTTCATGAAACCTGCGCTTCCCCTATAAGAGTTCGACCTACCATTATTGGAAAATGTGTTTACATGAAGAAATCATGACAAACTAACACAAAATGAGGATTTCATTATAACTTGAAATTCTGAGTTCATTTCATGAAACCTGCGCTTCCCCTTCAAGAGTTCGACCTACCATTATAGGAAAATGTGTTTTCGTGAAGAAATCTTGACAAACTAACTCAAAATGAAGATTTCATTATAACTTGACATTCTGAGTTCATTTCATGAAACCTGCTCTTCCCCTATAAGAGTTCGACCTACCATTATAGGAAAATGTGTTTTCGTGAAGAAATCATGACAAACTAACACAAAATGAAGATTTCATTATAACTTGAAATTCTGACTTCATTTCATGAAACCTGCGCTTCCCCTATAAGAGTTCCACCTACCGTTATAAGAAAATGTGTTTTCGTGAAGAAACCATGACAAACTAACACAAAATGAAGATTTCATTATAACTTGAAATTCTTAGTTCATTTCATGAAACCTGCGCTTCCCCTACTGTATAAGAGTTCGACCTACCATTATAGGAAACGTGTTTTCGTGAAGAAATCATGACAAACTAACACAAAATGAAGATTTCATTATAACTTGAAATTCAGAGTTCATTTCATGAAACCTGCGCTTCTCCTATAAGAATTCGACCTACCATTATTGGAAAATCTGTTTACATGAAGAAATCTTGACAAACTAACACAAAATGAAGATTTCATTATAACTTGACATTCTGAGTTCATTTCATGAAACCTGCTCTTCCCCTATAAGAGTTCGACCTACCATTATTGGAAAATGTGTTTACATGAAGAATTCATGACAAACTAACACAAAATGAAGATTTCATTATAACTTGACATTCTGAGTTCATTTCATGAATCCTATGCTTCCCCTATAAGAGTTTGACCTACCATAATTGGAAAATGTGTTTACGTGAAGAAATCATGACAAACTAATACAAAATGAAGATTTCAGTATAACTTGAAATTCTGAGTTCATTTCATGAAACCTGCGCTTCCCCTATAAGAGTTCGACCTACCATTATTGGAAAATGTGTTTACATGAAGAAATCATGACAAACTAACACAAAATGAGGATTTCATTATAACTTGAAATTCTGAGTTCATTTCATGAAACCTGCGCTTCCCCTTCAAGAGTTCGACCTACCATTATAGGAAAATGTGTTTTCGTGAAGAAATCTTGACAAACCAACACAAAATGAAGATTTCATTATAACTTGACATTCTGAGTTCATTTCATGAAACCTGTGCTTCCCCTATACGAGTTCGACCTACCATTATAGGAAAACATGTTTTCGTGAAGAAATCATGACAAACTAACACAAAATGAAGATTTCATTATAACTTGACATTCTGAGTTCATTTCATGAAACCTGCGCTTCCCCTATAAGAGTTCGACCTGCCATTATTGGAAAATGTGTTTACGTGAAGAAATCATGACAAACTAACACAAAATGAAGATTTCATTATAACTTGACATTCTGAGTTCATTTCATGAAACCTGCGATTCCCCTATAAGAGTTCCACCTACCATTATAAGAAAATGTGTTTTCGTGAAGAAACCATGACAAACTTAGACAAAATGAAGATTTCATTATAACTTGAAATTCTTAGTTCATTTCATGAAACCTGCGCTTCCCCTACTGTATAAGAGTTCGACCTACCATTATAGGAAACGTGTTTTCGTGAAGAAATCTTGACAAACTAACACAAAATGAAGATTTCATTATAACATGACATTCTGAGTTCATTTCATGAAACCTGCTCTTCCCCTATAAGAGTTCGACCTACCATTATAGGAAAACGTGTTTTCGTGAAGAAATCATGACAAACTAACACAAAATGAAGATTTCATTATAACTTGAAATTCTGAGTTCATTTCATGAAACCTGCGCTTCCCCTACAAGAGTTCGACCTACCATTATTGGAAAATGTGTTTAAATGAAGATTTCATTATAACTTGAAATTCAGAGTCCATTTCATGAAACCTGCGCTTCTCCTATAAGAGTTCGACCTACCATTATAGGAAAACATGTTTTCGTGAAGAAATCATGACAAACTAACACAAAATGAAGATTTCATTATAACTTGACATTCTGAGTTCATTTCATGAAACCTGCGCTTCCCCTATAAGAGTTCGACCTGCCATTATTGGAAAATGTGTTTACGTGAAGAAATCATGACAAACTAACACAAAATGAAGATTTCATTATAACTTGACATTCTGAGTTAATTTCATGAAACCTGCGCTTCCCCTATAAGAGATCGACCTACCATTATAGGAAAATGTGTTTTCGTGAAGTAATCATGACAAACTAACACAAAATGAAGATTTCATTGTAACTTGACATTCTGAGTTCATTTCATGAAACCTGCGATTCCCCTATAAGAGTTCCACCTACCATTATAAGAAAATGTGTTTTCGTGAAGAAACCATGACAAACTTAGACAAAATGAAGATTTCATTATAACTTGAAATTCTTAGTTCATTTCTTGAAACCTGCGCTTCCCCTACTGTATAAGAGTTCGACCTACCATTATAGGAAACGTGTTTTCGTGAAGAAATCTTGACAAACTAACACAAAATGAAGATTTCATTATAACATGACATTCTGAGTTCATTTCATGAAACCTGCTCTTCCCCTATAAGAGTTCGACCTACCATTATAGGAAAACGTGTTTTCGTGAAGAAATCATGACAAACTAACACAAAATGAAGATTTCATTATAACTTGAAATTCTGAGTTCATTTCATGAAACCTGCGCTTCCCCTACAAGAGTTCGACCTACCATTATTGGAAAATGTGTTTAAATGAAGATTTCATTATAACTTGAAATTCAGAGTCCATTTCATGAAACCTGCGCTTCTCCTATAAGAATTCGACCTACCATTATTGGAAAATCTGTTTACATGAAGAAATCTTGACAAACTAACACAAAATGAAGATTTCATTATAACTTGACATTCTGAGTTCATTTCATGAAACCTGCTCTTCCCCTATAAGAGTTCGACCTACCATTATTGGAAAATGTGTTTACATGAAGAATTCATGACAAACTAACACAAAATGAAGATTTCATTATAACTTGACATTCTGAGTTCATTTCATGAAACCTGTGCTTCCCCTATAAGAGTTCGACCTACCATTATTGGAAAATGTGTTTACGTGAAGAAATCATGACAAACTAACACAAAATGAAGATTTCAGTATAACTTGAAATTCTGAGTTCATTTCATGAAACCTGCGCTTCCCCTATAAGAATTCGACCTACCATTATAGGAAAACGTGTTTTCGTGAAGAAATCATGACAAACTAACACAAAATGAAGATTTCATTATAACTTGACATTCTGAATTCATTTCGAGAAACCTGCGCTTCCCCTATAAGAGTTCGACCTATCATTATAGGAAAACATGTTTTCGTGAAGAAATCATGACAAACTAACACAAAATGAAGATTTCATTATAACTTGAAATTCTGAGTTCATTTCACGAAACCTTCGCTTCCCCTAGAAGAGTTCCACCTACCATTATAGGAAAACGTGTTTACGTGAAGAAATCATGACAAACTAACACAAAATGAAGATTTCATTATAACTTGACATTCTGAGTTCATTTCATGAAACCTGCGCTTCCCCTATAAGAGTTCGACCTGCCATTATTGGAAAATGTGTTTACGTGAAGAAATCATGACAAACTAACACAAAATGAAGATTTCATTATAACTTCATTATAAGCGCAGGTTTCATGAAATGAAGTCAGAAGTTCAAGTTATAATGAAATCGTCATTTTGTGTTAGTTTGTCATGATTTCTTCACGAAAACACGTTTTCCTGTAATGGTAGGTCGAACTCTTGTAGGGTTAGGGTTTCATGCAATGAACTCAGAATTTCAAGTTATAATGAAATCTTCATTTTGTGTTAGTTTGTCATGATTTCTTCACGAAAACACATTTTCCTATAATAGTAGGTGGAACTCTTATAGGGGAAGCGCAGGTTTCATGAAAGGAACTCAGAATTTCAAGTTATAATGAAATCATCATTTTGTGTTAGTTTGTCATGATATCTTCACATAAACACATTTTCCAATAATGGTAGGTCGAACTCTTATAGGGGAAGCACAGGTTTCATGAAATGAACTCAGAATGTCAAGTTATAATGAAATCTTCATTTTGTGTTAGTTTGTCATGAATTCTTCATGTAAACACATTTTCCAATAATGGTAGGTCGAACTCTTATAGGGGAAGTGCAGGTTTCATGAAATGAACTCAGAATGTCAAGTTATAATGAAATCTTAATTTTGTGTTAGTTTGTCATGATTTCTTCACGAAAACACATTTTCCTATAATGGTAGGTGGAACTCTTAGAGGGGAAGCGCAGGTTTCATGAAATGAACTCAGAATATCAAGTTATAATGAAATCTTCATTTTGTGTTAGTTTGTCATGATTTCTTCACGAAAACACGTTTTCCTATAATGGTAGGTCGAACTCTTATAGGGGAAGCGCAGGTTTCATGAAATGAACTCAGAATGTCGTTATAATGAAATCTTCATTTTGTGTTAGTTTGTCATCAATTCTTCACGTAAACACATTTTCCAAAAATGGTAGGTCGAACTCTTATAAGGGAAGCGCAGGTTTCATGAAATGAACTCAGAATGTCAAGTTATAATGAAATATTCATTTTGTGTTGGTTTGTCAAGATTTCTTCACGAAAACACATTTTCCTATAATGGTAGGTCGAACACTTGAAGGGGAAGCGCAGGTTTCATGAAATGAACTCAGAGTTTCAAGTTATAATGAAATCGTCATTTTGTGTTAGTTTGTCATGATTTCTTCATGTAAACAGATTTTCCAATAATGGTAGGTCGAATTCTAAAAGGGGAAGCGAAGGTTTCATGAAATGAACTCTGAATTTCAAGTTATAATGAAATCTTCATTTAAACACATTTTCCAATAATGGTAGGTCGAACTCTTATAGGGGAAGTGCAGGTTTCATGAAATGAACTCAGAATGTCAAGTTATAATGAAATCTTCATTTTGTGTTAGTTTGTCATGATTTCTTCACGAAAACACGTTTCCTATAATGGTAGGTCGAACTCTTATACAGTAGGGGAAGCGCAGGTTTCATGAAATGAACTCAGAATTTCAAGTTATAATGAAATCTTCATTTTGTGTTAGTTTGTCATGATTTCTTCACGTAAACACATTTTCCAATAATGGTAGGTCGAACTCTTATAGGGGAAGCACAGGTTTCATGAAATGAACTCAGAATGTCAAGTTATAATGAAATCTTCATTTTGTGTTAGTTTGTCATGAATTCTTCATGTAAACACATTTTCCAATAATGGTAGGTCGAACTCTTATAGGGGAAGAGCAGGTTTCATGAAATGAACTCAGAATGTCAAGTTATAATGAAATCTTCATTTTGTGTTAGTTTGTCAAGATTTCTTCACGTAAACACATTTTCCAATAATGGTAGGTCGAACTCTTGAAGGGGAAGCGCAGGTTTCATGAAATGAACTCAGAATTTCAAGTGATAATGAAATCCTCATTTTGTGTTAGTTTGTCATGATTTCTTCACGTAAACACATTTTCCAATAATGGTAGGTCAAACTCTTATAGGGGAAGCGCAGGTTTCATGAAATGAACTCAGAATGTCAAGTTATAATGAAATCTTCATTTTGTGTTAGTTTGTCATGAATTCTTCATGTAAACACATTTTCCAATAATGGTAGGTCGAACTCTTATAGGGGAAGCGCAGGTTTCTTGAAATGAACTCAGAATGTCAAGTAATAATGAAATCTTCATTTTGTGTTAGTTTGTCAAGATTTCTTCACGAAAACACATTTTCCTATAATGGTAGGTCGAACTCTTGAAGGGGAAGCGCAGGTTTCATGAAATGAACTCAGAATTTCAAGTTATAATGAAATCCTCATTTTGTGTTAGTTTGTCATGATTTCTTCACGTAAACACATTTTCCAATAATGGTAGGTCAAACTCTTATAGGGGAAGCGCAGGTTTCATGAAATGAACTCAGAATGTCAAGTTATAATGAAATCTTCATTTTGTGTTAGTTTGTCATGAATTCTTCATGTAAACACATTTTCCAATAATGGTAGGTCGAACTCTTATAGGGGAAGTGCAGGTTTCATGAAATGAACTCAGAATGTCAAGTTATAATGAAATCTTAATTTTGTGTTAGTTTGTCATGATTTCTTCACGAAAACACATTTTCCTATAATGGTAGGTGGAACTCTTATAGGGGAAGCGCAGGTTTCATGAAATGAACTCAGAATATCAAGTTATAATGAAATCTTCATTTTGTGTTAGTTTGTCATGATTTCTTCACGAAAACACGTTTTCCTATAATGGTAGGTCGAACTCTTATAGGGGAAGCGCAGGTTTCATGAAATGAACTCAGAATGTCGTTATAATGAAATCTTCATTTCGTGTTAGTTTGTCATCAATTCTTCACGTAAACACATTTTCCAAAAATGGTAGGTCGAACTCTTATAAGGGAAGCGCAGGTTTCATGAAATGAACTCAGAATGTCAAGTTATAATGAAATATTCATTTTGTGTTGGTTTGTCAAGATTTCTTCACGAAAACACATTTTCCTATAATGGTAGGTCGAACACTTGAAGGGGAAGCGCAGGTTTCATGAAATGAACTCAGAGTTTCAAGTTATAATGAAATCGTCATTTTGTGTTAGTTTGTCATGATTTCTTCATGTAAACAGATTTTCCAATAATGGTAGGTCGAATTCTAAAAGGGGAAGCGAAGGTTTCATGAAATGAACTCTGAATTTCAAGTTATAATGAAATCTTCATTTAAACACATTTTCCAATAATGGTAGGTCGAACTCTTATAGGGGAAGTGCAGGTTTCATGAAATGAACTCAGAATGTCAAGTTATAATGAAATCTTCATTTTGTGTTAGTTTGTCATGATTTCTTCACGAAAACACGTTTCCTATAATGGTAGGTCGAACTCTTATACAGTAGGGGAAGCGCAGGTTTCATGAAATGAACTCAGAATTTCAAGTTACAATGAAATCTTCATTTTGTGTTAGTTTGTCATGATTTCTTCACGTAAACACATTTTCCAATAATGGTAGGTCGAACTCTTATAGGGGAAGCACAGGTTTCATGAAATGAACTCAGAATGTCAAGTTATAATGAAATCTTCATTTTGTGTTAGTTTGTCATGAATTCTTCATGTAAACACATTTTCCAATAATGGTAGGTCGAACTCTTATAGGGGAAGAGCAGGTTTCATGAAATGAACTTAGAATGTCAAGTTATAATGAAATCTTCATTTTGTGTTAGTTTGTCAAGATTTCTTCACGTAAACACATTTTCCAATAATGGTAGGTCGAACTCTTGAAGGGGAAGCGCAGGTTTCATGAAATGAACTCAGAATTTCAAGTGACAATGAAATCCTCATTTTGTGTTAGTTTGTCATGATTTCTTCACGTAAACACATTTTCCAATAATGGTAGGTCAAACTCTTATAGGGGAAGCGCAGGTTTCATGAAATGAAGTCAGAATTTCAAGTTATAATGAAATCGTCATTTTGTGTTAGTTTGTCATGATTTCTTCATGTAAACAGATTTTCCAATAATGGTAGGTCAAATTCTAATAGGGGAAGCGAAGGTTTCATGAAATGAACTCTTAATTTCAAGTTATAATGAAATCTTCATTTAAACACATTTTCCAATAATGGTAGGTCGAACTCTTGTAGGGGAAGCGCAGGTTTCATGAAATGAACTCAGAATTTCAAGTTATAATGAAATCCTCATTTTGTGTTAGTTTGTCATGATTTCTTCACGTAAACACATTTTCCAATAATGGTACGTCGAACTCTTATAGGGGAAGCGCAGGTTTCATGAAATGAACTCAGAATGTCAAGTTATAATGAAATCTTCATTTTGTGTTAGTTTGTCATGAATTCTTCATGTAAACACATTTTCCAATAATGGTAGGTCGAACTCTTATAGGGGAAGCGCAGGTTTCTTGAAATGAACTCAGAATGTCAAGTTATAATGAAATCTTCATTTTGTGTTAGTTTGTCATGAATTCTTCATGTAAACACATTTTCCAATAATGGTAGGTCGAACTCTTATAGGGGAAGCGCAGGTTTCTTGAAATGAACTCAGAATGTCAAGAAATAATGAAATCTTCATTTTGTGTTAGTTTGTCAAGATTTCTTCACGAAAACACATTTTCCTATAATAGTAGGTCGAACTCTTGAAGGGGAAGCGCAGGTTTCATGAAATGAACTCAGAATTTCAAGTTATAATGAAATCCTCATTTTGTGTTAGTTTGTCATGATTTCTTCACGTAAACACATTTTCCAATAATGGTAGGTCAAACTCTTATAGGGGAAGCGCAGGTTTCATGAAATGAAGTCAGAAGTTCAAGTTATAATGAAATCGTCATTTTGTGTTAATTTGTCATGATTTCTTCATGTAAACACATTTTCCAATAATGGTAGGTCGAATTTTTATAGGGGAAGCGCAGGTTTTATGAAATGAACTCTAAATTTCAAGTTATAATGAAATCTTCATTTAAACACATTTTCCAATAATGGCAGGTCGAGCTCTTGTAGGGGAAGCGCAGGCTTCATGAAATTAACTCAGAATTTCAAGTTATAATGAAATCTTCATTTTGTGTTAGTTTGTCATGATTTCTTCACGTAAACACATTTTCCAATAATGGCAGGTCGAACTCTTAGAGGGGAAGCGCAGGTTTCATGAAATGAACTCAGAATGTCATGTTATAATGAAATCTTCATTTTGTGTTAGTTTGTCATGATTTCTTCACGAAAACACGTTTTCCTATAATGGTAGGTCGAACTCTTGTAGGGTTAGGGTTTCATGCAATGAACTCAGAATTTCAAGTTATAATGAAATCTTCATTTCGTGTTAGTTTGTCATGATTTCTTCACGGAAACACATTTTCCTATAATGGTAGGTGGAACTCTTATAGGGGAAGCGCAGGTTTCATGAAATGAACTCAGAATTTCAAGTTATAATGAAATCTTCATTTTGTGTTAGTTTGTCATGATTTCTTCACGAAAACATGTTTTCCTATAATGGTAGGTCGAACTCTTATAGGGGAAGCGCAGGTTTCTCGAAATGAATTCAGAATTTCAAGTTATAATGAAATCTTCATTTTGTGTTAGTTTGTCATGATTTCTTCACGAAAACACGATTTCCTATAATGGTAGGTCGAACTCTTATAGGGGAAGCACAGTTTTCATGAAATGAACTCAGAATGTCAAGTTATAATGAAATCTTCATTTTGTGTTAGTTTGTCATGATTTCTTCACGAAAACACGTTTTCCTATAATGGTAGCTCGAACTGTTATAGGGGAAGCGCAGGTTTCATGAAATGAACTCAGAATGTCAAGTTATGATGAAATCTTCATTTTGTGTTAGTTTGTCATGATTTCTTCACGAAACGCAGGTTTCATGAAATGAACTCAGAATTTCAAGTTATAATGAAATCCTCATTTTGTGTTAGTTTGTCATGATTTCTTCACGTAAACACGTTTTCCAATAATGGTAGGTCAAACTCTTATAGGGGAAGCGCAGGTTTCATGAAATGAACTCAGAATGTCAAGTTATAATGAAATCTTAATTTTGTGTTAGTTTGTCATGAATTCTTCATGTAAACACATTTTCCAATAATGGTAGGTCGAACTCTTATAGGGGAAGCGCAGGTTTCTTGAAATGAACTCAGAATGTCAAGTAATAATGAAATCTTCATTTTGTGTTAGTTTGTCAAGATTTCTTCACGAAAACACATTTTCCTATAATAGTAGGTCGAACTCTTGAAGGGGAAGCGCAGGTTTCATGAAATGAACTCAGAATTTCAAGTTATAATGAAATCCGCATTTTGTGTTAGTTTGTCATGATTTCTTCACGTAAACACATTTTCCAATAATGGTAGGTCAAACTCTTATAGGGGAAGCGCATGAAACCTTCGCTTCCCCTTTTAGAATTCGACCTACCATTATTGGAAAATCTGTTTACATGAAGAAATCATGACAAACTAACACAAAATGACGATTTCATTATAACTTGAAACTCTGAGTTCATTTCATGAAACCTGCGCTTCCCCTTCAAGTGTTCGACCTACCATTATAGGAAAATGTGTTTTCGTGAAGAAATCTTGACAAACTAACACAAAATGAAGATTTCATTATAACTTGACATTCTGAGTTCATTTCATGAAACCTGCGCTTCCCCTATAAGAGTTCCACCTACCATTATAGGAAAATGTGTTTTCGTGAAGAAATCATGACAAACTAACACAAAATTAAGATTTCATTATA